>NW_026652278.1:164965144-165186415 GCF_009828535.3 Hylobates moloch | reverse complement strand
TTTGAGACGGAGTTTCACTCTTGTCGCCCAGGCTGGAGTGCAATGGCGTGATCTCGGCTCACTGCAAACCTTTGCCTCCCAGGTTCAAGTGATTCTCCTGCCTCAGCCTCCCACGTAGCTGAGATTACAGGCACCTGCCACCACGCCCAGCTATTTTTTTTTGTATTTTTAGTAGAAACGGGGTTTTGCCATGTTGGCCAGCCTGGTCTCCAACTCCTGACTTCAGGTGATCCTCGGCCTCCCAAAGTGCTGGGATTAGAGGAGTGAGCCACCGCGCCTGGCCCACTATCTATAATTTCTCCTAGAATTAACTCACATTCTATAGGTTGCTTTAATAATAATTCTAAATATTTCAAACTACTGTTCAAATGTTTATGGATATACATTCATCTGCTTGTTTTAAAACACTTCTTAGGCATGATTGTTTACTTAAAAACATATTTCTTTCAGATAATTATATATAATTATAATGATGGGCTTGGGTTTGGACACGGTGCAATATAATATCTAATGCATTAAAAAAGACATTACAAATAATTAACATTAGCTAAATGGGCAGCTGTGAAGTGTATTTCTCAGCAGATATTTTTTTAATAGACTAGATTCCCATCTGCCCAGCACAGTTGCTGAGAAGCTGCCTAGATGCCTAGAAGCACATACAAGAAAAAATAACTTTTAAAAATTCGTATTCCCCTTGCTTCAAGGATAAGGACAAAACTTGCATTTTCCAAAAGTTTTCTGGTTTCCTGAGCAAAGTCTAAGGAAGTTATGGCAATAGAAAGCAATGCTGATTTTATAACTGTGAGTTTTCACTTAAAAACATGAGATTTGTTGAGGTTTGGCTGACAAATATTTCAGGTTATATCCTTGGAGAAGCTCTGATTCTCTACCTGCTGATGACACACATACTTAAACTTTGTTCAACCACTCTAGAAATAATGAGCCCACATCCTAGGGTGAGCTACAGAGTTTGACAGTAGCACAATGAAAACACACATTGGAAACATCCTTGAGGAAGAGGTCTGGACGGCTGGCAGAGCCTAAAGACAGTTTGTTAGTTGCAAAAAGAGAAGGTCAAGCAGTATTATTTACATTGCACAATTCTCTCTTGTGTTTATCTTGGACAAATCCTTCAAATCCTCTATTTTCTTATAGTATTGACTGACCAGATAGAAGCCTTTCTACTGAGACTTGCATTTTATTTTCAGTCCTGTCATCTTTTTTTAGTGGCTCCATAAAAGATAGAAGCACAAGGTGCCAAAGAATATAATTCAGTGATTGCAACTCACCAAGGAGTTTACTCTGTTTCCCTATGGTGTATTCTGTCATTCTTTCTCTCTTTTAAGAAACTGATGGAGTTGTACCTGTCAGGAATAGCAGGCTGCTATGCTTGGCATTTCCCCAAGTTGTGCTAACAAGACCTTGAATTTGACTTTGTTATCTTAGCTTGAAATATTTCAACCCTACTATAAAATGGGACAAACCAGCCAAATGAGTGGGGAGAGGAGTGTATATATATTTTGGAAGAGGAAGATGGAGTCTTATCTTCTGCAATATGTCACCAGCTAAGATTTTTAACTGAAAGTACAAAGTTTGAGTTCATGCCAGTCATTACTTCTTAAAATTTATGGCTTATTGATGTATAGAAAATGCAAGCAACTTACAGAAACAATATTGCTTTTTATTTTTTGCTATCTCTTGGGTCTTATTGTTAGGAATATGTTTCCAAATTCCATAACTACATGTATTATTAAACCATTCCTATACCCCTTTGAAATCATTAAAAGAGGTATGTAATAGAAATCAAATTCCCTTATTACATAATAAATGCATTTTTTCAATATTTCCACACATTAATTCTGTGTGCAAGAGTTGTATTGATGAGAAACGACTTATCTGAAATGACTGTTGAAGGAGTTGCCTTCCCCTCTGCATTGCAATAGATACTTCAGCTCTGAGAGCCAGTTGGAGGTTTTTTCCAGGTAAGCATTGTTCCTGGCTGCATCCATTCAACACATTGGAACTCACAGAACCTCAGCTGAGAACATTCTGGGGCCAAGTTACAGGAAACCAAAAATTAGCAGAGATTTATTTGAAATTTTGTGAGCCAATGAACACTTGATAGACTAACTGCATACAACGAACTTCGTCTGTACAAAAAATTAAAAAGGGGCCAGGCATGGTGGCTCACACCTGTAATCCTAAGATTTTGGGAGGCAAAAGTGGGAGGATTGCTCAAGTTCAGGAGTTCAAGACCAATCCTGGCAACACAGGGAGACTTTGTCTTTACAGTTTTTTTATTTTTATTTTTAATTAGCCAGACATGGTTGCACATGTAGGTAATCCCAGTTATTTGAGAGGCAAGAGGCTGAGGTGGGAGGACTGCTTGAGCTTGGGAGGTCAAGGCTGCAGTGAGCTGTGGTCATGCCTCACTCACTGCATCCAGCTTGAGCAACAGATCAGTATCCTGTCTCAAAGAAAAAAAAAAGTAAAATAAAATAAAAATACAAAAATGAAAATAAAAATTTAGCCAGTCATGCTGGCTTACGCTACTCAGGAGGCTGAGGTGGAAGGATTGCTGGAGCCCAGGAGTTCAAGGCTTCAGTGAGGTACGATTGCATCACTGCCCTCCAGCCTGGGTGACAGAGTGGAACCTTGTCTCTCCCAGAATAAAGTATCTGTATGAACAAAGAACCAAATAGTTACTTTGGGAAGTTGTGAAGGAAGTTTAGCACTGGATGAATTAAAATCAAAGGGTACAATCAATGACTAGATTGAGTACATCAAGGCAACTTTTTGAAAAATATTTTAAATTTGTGTCATCTTACTGTCAAATTTATTTTATTTCATTTTATTTTATTTTTTATTTACTTCAAATTTATTTTAAAACTTACTTTTTTAAATGACAAACATATAAGCTTTCTTTGCAACAAATTGAACTTCGATAGTAATTATAGTTGAGTAAATTTCAGTCACCATCTGTTTCACCTTACTGAAATGGATTTGGGTTCCACACAGCACCTATATTTGGGATTTGTTTTTCACCAAGTAATCTATAGCCTGACAGATTGCATAATTTGGCAGTAAAATGTATTGGTGTGTATGTGTATACCTACACAATATTCTCTTAAAATATACATTTGAATCATTTGCTGCTACTGTGTTATTTTAGCGTTGAGGTCTAACCAGGTCAATGTGCTCACTTAAAAAGCAACATTCACGTTTTATTTCATTTTCCCCTTGCAGATTATTGTTACTCCCAAGTTACTGTTTCTAGGCTGGGGACTTAGTTTGGAAAAAAAGCCTTCCCTTAGTTCTTTTGGATCAAGTGAGACTCACAAAGTAGCTTTCCTAGCATGTTTCTTCACATCTCATAGAAAACTAACTACAGAGAATGGCATCAAGCCCTTATGTATTGCTATGCCACGGCTGGCAAGAAGAGAGTCACCCATTGCTGATGGTGCCAGCTTCCCAGCTTCATTGCCACTCAGGTGTATCAGAGTCTAAATGATGCTTTTTCTGTGTACTCATTCTTAGTACCCTGTGCAGATGAATGCTGCAGAAGAGGATACAAGATTGGGTGCCCCCTGGGGAGGAGGAGCTCAAGTTTCTGCCTGAGGGGTAGTAGGGGTGGAGAGGGTGTTCTCAAGTGCCATTGAATTCCAAACTTCTAAAGAGGCAAGATAATAAGGCAATGGGGTTAAATAACAAGAAATAAAGATGCAATCCTACACCCTCCAACCAATGGAAAGAAGCCCCTCTTGGCCAAGGGGACCCCAGAAAAACCTTGAAAACTGAGTTTCTGGCCATGATAGGCACGTCTCGCTATACCCTCACCCTCTCTAACCACCATTAGGCTTTCTACCCCAAAGTCTAAAGAGAAGCCAGCCCTTTGGAAAGACTGGCTCCACCGCTAATTTCAACCAAAGGCCTGACTGCTGCTCTTCCCTTTTGTGATTTCTGTACAATATCTGACAAGCATGCCTTCCTGGTAAGAGACCACCGACCATGGAGTGGTTCTGGCCAGTCTAGGGAGGATGCAGAGACAGGGCTTTCATGTCCTCTGCTTCACTTTTTGACATCTGAGGGCTGAAAACTCCACCCTAGGATTATGCTAATACCACCATTTTTTGGACATGGGTCCCATGAAGAGGCATGAAGCTCAATTGTGTATGTGTGTGCTCTTGCTTTATGAATATTCATAACTCCCCTCAGTTCATTGAATATGTATAGTCACCCCACACACACACACGAATTCCTGTTCTCTTTGCCCCTCCCTCCAGGTGTCTGTTTTTGGCTTCTGACCAGAGGCTGTGCTTCCCAGCCTGTAAGAATGGCCACGCTGTAGGCTGCAATCCTTTATGAAAAATGAAGCTCTGTTTTCCAAATTTATGAACATTGCCATTCATCAGTGGACAATAAATTGGGATCAGTGAGGCTAACTGGGAATGGGAAAACAAATACATCACCGAATTCAAGCACAGATAACTTAATTAGGAAACCAGTGCTACTCTATCCCCAACTCTGTAGTCTCGTACTATGTTTCTACCCCTTTCTTCTTCTTTACATAAGACTTCTATAGGCATCAAATTATTTGAGTTTCCAACACAACACTTGATAACTCTCCAGTTAAACCAGTCATCACTGGAATCTGTCAGGACAGTGGAAACAGGTATTGAGCTGATTCACATTTACCATTTTGTGGCTACATGGGCTGTTTTATTTGTTTCTCAAAGCAACCCAGTGAGACAGGTCCCATTATCTTCCTTGTCCAATTAGAATAGAGAATAAGAAAGATTAAGTAACTAGTCCAAAGACACAGCTATCAACTCCCAAGACAGTTTGACCCCAAACTTCATTCTTTCTTTTCTCTTTACAGTTGTGGAATATTCAGACAGAGTACCCAGGTGATCTCAATCCCACCTGAATTTCTGTTTGCCTTCAGAAGTGGCAAACTGGCAGCCCCCATATCTATTAATATTCAGACCACAGAATGACTCTGTGTGAAGCACATAGCATTTGCAAATTTGGAATTAGTTGCAAATATTTAAAACTAGAGAGATAATAACATCAAAATATAAATTTCCGGCTTCTCTTGAAAAACTTCTATACCCATTCATAGACTGTAGATTAAGTCCCTGTTAGGAGTCCATAGAACTAAGGCTAAACCCCATCTAATAGCAACTTATGAATAGTACCTGGATATGCAAAGCCAAATAGAAAAATGTAGGTACCTAGAAGGAAAAATTATACTAATTAAACTAGTATCTGCTATAAACTGAGAGGGAGATCAGACCCGATGGTGAAATGGGAGCCAAGCTCTGAAATGGCTTAGGAGCTACTTAATCTTAACTTGACAAATACAATTTGAAGTGTTAGGTATTGCTAAGCAGTCATTGCTGAAGTGTGGTCTTTAGAGTCTCTGTGTAATAACATTTATTACTTCTTCTGCCCAGGCAGCAAAATCCACCTGAGAGTCTCAAAGGTCTTTTCTATCTAAGATCTATGGGCTAAAATCTATGCTCCTTACTGAGACAAAATACCCATTGAGCACTTCTGCACTTGGCAGAAGCTTTAAAATATAATTCTTTGGTTCCATAAATGTCCAAATGCTAGAACTTATCTGATGATTAAGAAGCTTGTCTCTGTGTCAAAGGGAGGAGCATTTTCTATAAGCAAACTTGGTGGGCAGGAAGGTATCATTTATAATCCTGTATTTAAGCACACAAAACTGAATAAATGTTGTAGGAGTGTCTACTGAATTAAAAATAAAGATGTTTCCTTTGGTCTGTCTGATAAGTGTTATGAATTATCTATAAACCCATGTTCTGACCCCACCTTCCATCTTTTTCTGTTGTTTATTTCTGTCTTCTATTTTTTATATCCTGAACTTTTTTTTTTTTTTTCTTTTAGACAGAGTCTCACTCTATCATCCAGGCTGGAGTGCAGTGGTATGAGCAGAGCTCATTGCAGCCTCAACCTCCTGGGCTTAAGTTATCCTCCTGCCTCGATTTCCCATGTAGCTGGAACTATTTTTATTTTGTATTTTGTATTTTTCATAAAAAATAAAAATACATTATTTTTATTTTCGTAGAGATGAGATCTCACTTTGTTGTCCAGACTGGTCTTGAACTCCTAGGCTGAAGTGATCCTCACACCATGACTTCCCAAAGTACTGGGATTACAGGTGTGAGCCACCACACCCAGCCATGAACTCTGTATTTCCTCGAGATTCCTTCCCATTTTATTTCATGAAGCTCATGTTCCTCTCATAGGACATGATTTATTGGTGTCCCTGAAATCTTTGCTCCTTTTCTTGCATTTGGTTATCAGAGGTGGCATGATGTAGTGTTTAAGAACTCTGGGTCTGAGGCAGACAAATCTAAGACTATTTATTTTTAGCTGGGTGAATGTGGATAAACACCTTCCATATATGTGAGATGCCTGAATCTGTGAGATGGGAATAGCACTTACTTCATGTGTTTCTTGTGAAAATTAAATAAGATAACACCTCAAAAAAAACTTGCCATGTTGTCTGGAAACTGTTGCTCATTAAATGCTCTTTTATAACTATAGAGAATATATTGACTTCTCTGATTCAAGTTGAAGTAGAAAATTAAAGTTATAAAATTAAAAAAGTTCGTCACTTATCTTACAGCAAAAGGCTCCTATTTTCTACCTCTTCAATTTTTACACAATAATGTGAAAAAACATACCAAAAAAATTAAGCACTACTTTAGCTTTGTGTAAAATTTTCTTTGCCCTTTTTTCCCAACCTGTAAAATATTTTTAAAGTAAAATTGAAACCGAGTCTTTAAGAATCCAAGTAAAATAAAATATTTTGTGGATTACTACATTTAGTTCAATAGATTTTCTTCAATTTTTTTTTCAACAAAGCCTTCAGTGAAAGAGCCTATACTTGAGAAAATATCTGAAAAATAAACTAGAAGTTAGCATTACATACTCTATGTGCTCTGAGTGAATAACTGAACCAAAATGAGAAGTAAATTACTCACAAACAACCGTTTGAGGAATCATAATTTACAGAAGTAGAAAGGTAGGGTGAAGAGGTTAAGTACTTGCCTGAGGCAGTGCAATTAGTAGTCTGTCAAGGTAAGCAGTTGAGGCAGGTTTAGAATCCAATCCTGTCTGGCTCCAAAGCTAGTGTTCTTTCCACTCTACCACATTGTTTCTGCAATTTCCCACTGGATCTTAAAGACCCATGTCCTCTGTATCACAAAGTGAAATCTGAGGCAAAGGAACCAGAATGCAATTATTTTTAATTCATAACACACTACAAATACCTTCATAATCTTTATTTTAAAATATCAATACTCTAGGGCAGTGCTTCTCAACTAAGGAGAATTGTGCTTCCCAGGGGCTATTTGGCAATGTCTGGAGACATTTTTTATTGTCATGATTGTGGGGGTGAGGAGGGTACCACTGACATCTAGTTTGTAGAGCCAGAGACGTTGCTAAATATCTACATTGCACAGTACAGTGCCCTGAAAGAATTGTCCAGCCCAAAATGTTAATGGTACTAAGAATGCAAAACCCTGATCTAATTACTTCTGACTCATGGCAAGGAAGATCATTTGAGCTAACCTTCCCACTGAGGACAAATTTTAAGTCAATAAAATATACATGATTAAAAAAAAAACACTGAAATAACAGTAAAGAATTGTGGGTCCGAAATCTGAAAAAAATGCAATATTCTTGAGATGTAAGCCTACTATACAA
Source organism: Hylobates moloch (assembly GCF_009828535.3). Taxonomy (NCBI): domain Eukaryota; kingdom Metazoa; phylum Chordata; class Mammalia; order Primates; family Hylobatidae; genus Hylobates; species Hylobates moloch. The sequence goes on along the minus strand of NW_026652278.1, from coordinate 165,178,675 downwards.
AAAAACTCTGTGCTGTGGACTTTTATTCATCAGAAGAAATAGCTACCAAGCTAAGAACTGGCTATGTTGGCCTTTCAGGAAGAATAGAACAAACGCCAGGAACCACTTAATGTGGAAAATCAATTTACATCCTCTTCCAATTTAAGCTAGGAGCCAATGACTATACACCCAGAGTTGCTCTGAACTAGAAATTAATTAGCTCTTGTGCAAACTTGCAGCCCAAGTGTGTGTCCTCTAGACAGTCCAGGGAACCTGAAACTTTACTCTTTATTAAGATGATCTCAGACTGGTTGTGCCCCAAGGTGCTTGGCAGAAGCTAATGCAAAATTTCTCTTAAAAAATGATAGTTATATTAGGTCTCAAAGTTTCTTAAAAATAATTTTGTAACTACAATGACCATCACACCATCAAAAATAACCTGACACATAAGTAAACAAATCCCCGTGATAAAATGCTCTGGAAATCACAGCCAACAGAAACATCTGCAAGAACTCAACATATTAGTATAACTAGATACAAACTATGAGACCCCTGTGCTCACTACGGCTGGTGAGCATCCTACAGTCCACCAGTATCTGTGATGGATGTCCTGCTTCCAGCGTGGGAGAGGATCACAGTTCTTCATCTTTGAATTCAGGCAAGGCCAATACCTTCTTTTTGTCATGACTCTTTATAGTGCAGTTTCAGCTGTCTTTGCATCCAGAAATGTTGTTACAGACCCACTTCCACTTCATTCTAAAAATTACTATGGTAATCTGAAATAATTCCACCTTTGCATTCAGGGGCAATACACTGTTAACCAGGTCATAAAGAAAATTACTTTATGGATAGGAGGTACTCTAGTTCTCAGATTGCCAGGGTGTTTAACCCTGGAAACACCAGGAGGTTATTCCTAGCCTCAGACCTGTCTGTCTTCAGGCACTCAGCTCATCTGCCTCACAGGCTCTACAAACAACCTTGCATGTGGCTGAGTAACATGACTGTACAGTTCTGGCACCAATATAATGTGATATTTTGATATTTATATTTCTTATATTCTCAAACTATAACCCCTTGATGGCAGAAACTACTCGTGGCTCAGGCTATTTATTCTATACTTCTTGGCATGGTGCCCAGCCTCTCTTAGATAATATACATTGGAGGTGAGATTGTGGGTAAGTGAACAAATCCTCAAAGGATTTATCACATAATGTTCCCAATAGTAATAATCCAACCATTTAGATAAATATTTGTAAGTTGACACTTTATGATCAAAACCAACACTACAGTTTTAGGGCCTCAAATGTTTACCTCTTATAGAGATTAAGGAAAGTGAGCCTCTTATATATAACCCCTATTTTGGGCCTTTGTTATTTAGTAGAAAGTCTTTGCCACTAAGAACATTATTAAAATGATAACATTCTCTTAAAAGTATCCTTAACCTTGGCCTGGCTTAGATCTCCATAGAAAAGAGTATTGTATAGATAGAGCTGAAAATGATCTGTTTTGTATGACCAGATTTGTTCAGGGACATACATTGTGTAGTGTGAAAAGAATACAGAACAATTTAGGGGAAGAAAACAAATGTTGTATCTTGAAATATTGTAACTGTGAGTGTCTGCTTGAGAAATGTTCACTTATTGATGAAACTTTTCTTTTGAAATATATTTAAGAATCTTGTGTATTTGCTGTCTTTCATGTGAACTTTCTCTCATTTAAAGTTGGGTTATTTTGCAGTTTAATGTGCTGAATGTATTAATTATATGAGGTTTAATTCATCTTGAATCATAGAAGATCACTATGCTTGGATAATTAGTGCCTCGCTACAAATATTAGGGAATGATATTGTATGTAATTAATATCTAGAAATAGAGATTCTGCTAAATATATGAAATGTTGGACTCATCCTTTCTCAGCCAGGGAAAGGCCTTACCATTTGTAAAAGAGAGATCTTTCCTTCAGGGTATGTGCTGGAATCAGGCATTGATACACATCTAGCTCCAGGGAAAAACTGCTCCTTGCTGAGAACAGCCTAAGGGACTTCCTGCATCAGAGCTTTTGCTAAAGGTACAGCAACTGTGCCTAGAGGTAGTCATCTTATCTTCTCCCTTGAGCCTTCTTTCCAGGAGGAATATCTGGAACAATGTAAAATGCAGTAGCCATACATGGACAACACAATGGTGGTCTGTCCATTGTCCAGTGGTGGACACACAGTGGTAGTTTGGGGAAGGTGATTGATTTCTCCCTTAAACTCATCTAAGACACTCCTGTATTAGTTTTTTTTAAGGCTGTTATAACAGAAGACTACAAACCGGGTGGCTTAAAGTCAGAAATGTATTGTTCCACAGTTCTGGAAGCTGGACATGTGAAATTAAGGTGTTGGCAGGGCCACGCTATCTTCAAAGTCTCTAGGAGAGGAAACTTCCTTACCTCTTCCAGCTTCGGGTAACCCTAGGTGTTCCTTGACTTGTGGCAGCATCACTCCAATCTATGTCACTGTCTTCATATCTTCATATGGAGTTCTCTGTGTCTGTTCCAAATTCCCCACCTCATAGAAGGACACTAGTCATATTGAGTTAAGGGCCCATCCTACTCCAGCATGATTTCATGCAATTACAGCTGAAGAGACCCCAATCCCAAATAAGGTCACATTCTGAGGTACCATGGGTTAAGATTTTAGCCCATCTTTTAGGGAGACACAATTCAACCCCAATACAGTAACAACTCCCAATTAATAGCAAAGCAGAGTCAGCCTGAATTGCCTTTGTTCTTTGAATTTTCTGAACATCAGAGTCCCTCTTTAATTTCCTCATAGAACTGGCTCATGCTTGGCTACAACCAGAGGGCAGAGAGCAAGCCACAGTTCAGTAGGACACGGAGGCCAACAGGGGAACACCTCTGTCCACCTTCAACTTGGGTAGAGAAAGCTTTCCACAGAGAGCAATTACCCGAAACAAACACAGGAGAAAAGTTCCTGAGGTGAAGGCGCCTCTAACCTTGAGAGAACAGAGACAGCTGCCCCAACCCATCCAAGCTGAGCTCTAACAGGCAAGCCAAAAGAGTTCTCATCCCAGCCCCGGCCATTGCTCTCATGCGCAAACTCACAGGTATGCACACTTTCACTGCCCTCCATCATCCAGTCTACAGCATCCAGTGTTCCTTCTGGGATTTCATGCCTAGAAACTCCTCAGAGGCTCTGCCATAATAGGGTTGCTTAAGTCTAACAGCAGAAGAGGGAGATCAGAGGGAGACAGAGGCTGGTGGGGGATAATCTTCTCCCATAGAAATAGTCAAGCAAATGCCAAAGAGGTTAGAAGGGAAAATGCCATTCATTAAGGCATGGTTCATATGTTCTATCATTTAATTATCACAATAAGGAAGTTTGCTTTAGGATTATACAATTGACCCAGTGGAATGGCCCTCGCACATATTGCAGGCAGTGTCTAACAGGAACTACCGGCCAGGTGCAGTGGTTCATGCCTGTAATCCCAGCACTTTGGGAGGCTGAGAAGGGTGGATTATGAGGTCAAGAGATTGAGACCATCCTGGCCAACCTGGTGAAAACTCGTCTCTACTAAAAATACAAAAATTAGCTGGGTGTAGTGGTATGTGCCTATAATCCCAGCTACTCAGGAGGCTGAGGCAGGAGAATCACTTGAACCCAGGAGGCAGGGGGGACTGCAGTGAGCCAAGATCACACCACTGCACTTCAGCCTGGGTGACAGAGGGAGCGTCTGTCTCAAAAAACAAAACAAAACACAAAAACAAAAACACACACAAACACACTAAAAACCCCAAACCAAAAACAAAACAAAACAAAGCAAAAAAACAGGAATTACTATCTGGCTATTTATGGCCATTCTTGTCTCTACTGAAGTTTGGTGGAGGGTGTGTGGGATTGCAGGGACGACTCATGCAGTAAACCTACTCAGTTAAAGAGAACATAGGAAACTGTGGTTTCAGAGACTTCCCAAATCTGGCTTTTTGCTACTAGGGCCAGTCACTATATAAGATGTGCAATGGCTTGCTTTTAGTGTCACATCAATGATTTGTACCTTTTCATTGCATTTTATGTTGTTCTCCCAAAGGAGGACTGATCTATTGTTTTTATTCTCCTCTGTCAAAATTCTTAATTTCACTTGCGTATCTTTGTTGAAAATGCTATTGCTTTGTCTTTGCTGGAGAGTCATTTCAAATCCACCACTCTTCCACTTAAGTTTTGGATGAATTACATGGAAACTTCCTTCTCAGAAGCATGTGCAAAGTGTGTTTGTAACATTCAAGTTCTGAAGAGCAAATGCATCAATGTCTTTTCTAGAACAACAACAAAAAAAGAATAACTGGAAAAAAGAGCAAGTGTGGTAAAATATATTTTAATTTATTATGAGGGACAAACGTTGCAAATACTTTAAAGAGTGAAGAATGAGTATGTTACTTGCCAGGTCACATTTAAACAGTTAGTTCATACCTAGAGAATTATCCAAGCTATCGCTGACATTGGAAATAAGACAAGAGTAACATTGTTTAAAAGGATTAAATGTTCTTGAAAAATATCTCAAAGGAATCAGATGTGGCTTCACTACTTTCATCACTATCCATATTTCTTTGCCTATTTCTCTTCTTCAGCCAAAAAATAGGGAGTCTTTCAAAATAAAAGTAGGAAAAAATGTCATCTCTAACTCTAATTCCATGTCTTGGATTACTGCTGGTACTTAATACAGTCATCAAGGAAATAATTTTCTGAAGAAGTGCAAATATTTTATTTCTCTTTATGTCAAATGATAGCAAAAGACAATAAATTGAGAACAGGGAAAGATGCAAAATTCTGAACTGAATCTAGATAGAAGTCAGATCCTTGGAACAATTTTGTGTGTGTGTGTGTGTGTGTGTTTATTTTAGTGTCAGGGATACCACAGACCAATCCTTATTCACACACACAAAAAAAGATTTTATGAAATGAAATGAAATAATGAATCAGTCAATTACTCCATTAATGAATAAATGTATAAAGAATATATAAAAAATAAAAATGCATTTAATGCTATAATTTTTCCCTTTGTAGATTACATCCTAAGTTTTAGAGATTGAAATTTAATATTTTTAATGAAATAATGGCAATAACAGATGGTAGTTGCATTCTAAATACCATTTCCTAGAAGAATACAAGCTTATAAATCATAAGGTCCCCATAGACATTTTTTGTTTTGTTTTGTTTTTTAACTGACAACTTATTTGTGAAATTCAGGAAATCGCGTGACTGTCGTTAGTGAGTTGACTGCTCTGGGTCTTTGTTGATGTAGCCACTTTCATGAAAAAAGAAATGTAGTTTATTTTGCGCAAGAAATGTTATAGCTAATCACGAAGCAGATTGTAGACTGCTTTGCTACACTGAGTTCCATTCAGTTACTCAGAATGAATAACTGCTTTAAAGGATGCTTATTTGAATAAATGAAGCCACTGGATGACCCTGAGTAGAAAAATAAAAACAATGAGGCACAGAGATACTGTTTCAACCGTTTGGATTGTGGAGATTACCATAGGATCTATAGAAATTGGGAGACTGTACCTCATTATTGGCATTGTAGAAGGGTAAATAAAGGATAGGAGAGCTTATGAAAATAAAGACGGATTCTTTAGATTAAATGTCTCCTTCAGGTGTCCCACAGGACAAGTTCATCCCAAAACTATATTCACTGAATATTTATGGAGTTCCTAGTATGGGCCAGACATGTTGCCACAAGGTGCCTGAAATCAGAAGTAAAACAACCAAGTCCTTGATTTTATAGAGTTTCTATCCCAGTGACTAAGAGCAGCCTGGCACCTCCCTGTGAAATTTTAGCACATGAAGAATAAAGCAAAGATCCTAGATGACGCCCAAGAGGAAAAAAAAAAGGCAATCATCTGAATGGCTCCCAAATTCTTAGCAACAACCCAGAGTGACAGAAGGTTTTGGAGAAATACCTTCAAAATTCTGAGGGAAAATTTTGAACTGAGAATTTATGACTAGCTAAAATATCAATGAAATGATAAACCTTGCATTTGGGAACACAAGGGACAAAATGTTTATTGTTCCTTTTTGTTGCCTTTCACATTCAGTCAGAAGGATTGCCTATGATTGCCCCTAGAAAATACTAGAAAGTGATTTCCTAGGGCTTCCCTTTCACATATTAAAGAAGAGTCTCATTTTTGGGCATGAACATTTTCAGTCATATTGTGTTGTATCAAGCTTAGAAACTTCTCTCTCCCCTATCCTCCTCCTACCCTCCAGCACACACCACACACACGCTGTACACACATGCACACATATACACACACAATTCATTTCTGATTCAGGTGTGGGGGAAGGAACAATGTCCTCTCTCTCTCTCTTTCATTCTATCTCCTGCTCCAGACACTTCTACTGAATCTAGAAACGCTCAGTTGAGCAAAGATACCCTGAGTGGAGGGATATTGCCTGGTAAAAATACATGCAGCTACCTGAATTCACACAGACTTTCCCTCCGTTCGCATAACTTAAGGTAACAACATTTACCTATGTTATTATGAAGGGAATCAGATCATTTGTTTTGTTTGACGAACTTAACTACTTTACCCCCACGACACGTCAGAACAACACTCTCCGGTGTTGGGCATTACGATTTAAAAGGGCTTTCCCATTTGCACTCTCATTTGAATTTTACATCCCTGTGAAATGCGCAGGTCAGATGTTTTCATTCCTATATTATGCAACAGACAACTGAGCTTTAGCAGGCTCTGTGGCCTGCTCGTGGCCGCAGGTAAATAGCAGAGCAGAAATTTAGCTCTGCATTTTGGACTGCAAATTGTTCTTCGTATTTCATAAATTCCCTGTCTTTTCACTTCATAGACACAGTATCACATCAATGTTTTCCTTTATTTTGGTGTAGTAGGGACTCTCTAAGCAGGCTTACCACTTGCATTCAAATCCAAGAGAAAAGTAAACCTTCATTTCTTCCATCTTTCTTCTTTCCTAGTTTCAGTAAGTGTCTGAAAACCTCACGCCCATGCACTAGAGCATGACATGTTCTTCTAAGTGCAAAACGTGCTTCTCATGTCATGTGCTACCTGTTTGTGCTCTTATTCAATGTGTACTTGGGTGACAATATTTATTATGGTTACAAAGCACAGTTTTAAAAACTTTACCTGAGTAACTCATTAATCTTTACAGTAAGAAACTGTATAAGGTACTATTAACATTCTCATCTTACAGATAAGACTGAGGTAAGATTCAGAAGATAAGTAACTTTCCCATAGTCACAAAACTAGTATGTGGCGGTGCCCACAGCCTAGCCTTAACTGGTTCCACTTAGGGCTTAGCTTGTGCCTTGCTAAGACTGTGTCTACACATTCAATTAGACAGCTGTGGAAACTATCTTGCTAATTCATCTGACTTGCTGATGGATTATTAAGAGACCTTGTGAAATTGTAAAATGAAGTTTGCTCTTTTGAATTTCCTTACATCTCCAGACTCTTTACATCACTGTCACCTTTCCCCACTTGCCACGAATGCCAGAAACTCGCAGAAACAGAGTCTGTGTGTCAAAGGGAATTAGAGACATTATTCAGCTCAACATCATCCAATCAAATGAATATTTTACTGCAACTTTCCTATAACATTTGGCTGCTGCTGCTGTGGGGCTCTGGAAGCGCAGAGAGATCTCTCATTGCAGAGGTAGATTGTTTCCTGGCTAGACTGTGCTAATTATCAAAAAAATGTCCTAGAGTTGTCATTTTTCTCTCTGTAACTTCCACCACTCTTCCTAGTTCTATCCTTTGGATACACAAAAATAAGTATATATTTTTTTCACCATACAATATAACAAATGAAGCCTGTGATGACCTAGCTTTCAGACGTTTTCATTTTCCTTTGAAATCTACCCAGTATGATCCTCGATGACCGGGAAGCCCAATCAGCACCATTCTCCAGATGTGATGAGATCTGTTTTGTGCAAAATAACACCATACTCCTACCTACCTAACTTAGGTATTGATTCTCAGTTAAGATTCTAACATTAAGCTAGGCCAGCCACGGTGGTTCAAACTTGTAATGTCAGGACTTTGGTATGCTGAGGCGGCCATTCACTTGAGGCCAGGAGTTCGAGAGCAGCCTGACCAATATGGCGAAATCCTGTCTCTGTGAAAAATACAAAAATTAGCCAGGCGCAGTGGCTCATGCTGTAATCCCATCTACTCAGGAGGCCAAGGCATGAGAATCACTTGACCCATGAGGTGAACATTGTAGTGAGCTGAGATTGTGCCACTGCACTCCTGCCTGGGTGACAGAGTGAGATTCTGACTCAAAAAAAAAAAAAAAAAAAAAAAAAAAATTCCAACATTAAGTTATTTAGTGGCCACAGTTCCCCACTGACTAATGTCAATCGATCTCAGGTGTAGCTTTGAGAATGAAATGGTTTAATGACTTCTAAAGAATTATCTCAGCACCTAACAAATAATAAGCACTCAGTAACTAATAATGAAGGTTATTATTACCTACATTTCATAATTTGGAATTTGGTCTATTACTTAATGGTGACCCTTCAACATATTAGTTTGTTCTTGAGCTTTGTCACTCTTAAATTCCAAATGTATGCTTTAATGGCTTTGTCTGAGGCCAAAATTAAAACGTTGAGTGTGTCAGGATTAATAAAATGCCAAGGCCTGCTTTCTGAGAGGAGTCTCACCGCATGGTGCTTCTGTTTTGCCAGTATAGTTGGTTATGTACCCTTCGTTTCATTTTTGCATGTCCAATTTCCGCGTGTCACAGGCACATGGATTTCATTAGATAATTCAGCCCTGTCCTTCTCATTAGGATTGTTAACGGTTATGTCAACATTTCATTTTATAAAGATTCCCATAGTTCACTGTGAGATACCAATAGTCCTGGAAATACTATCTGGATCTTTACCTGTATTAGTTTTCTAGGGCTGTCATAAGAAATTATTCCAAATTTTGTGGCTTAAAACCAAAGCAATGCATTTTCTCACAGTTCCAGAAGCCAGAAATCTGAAACCAAGGCGTCAGCAAGGAAATGCTCCGTAAGAAGGCTCTCGTGGAGGCTTTTCGACTTCTAGTGGCTGTTGCTGTTCTGTGGCTGGTGGCTGCATAAATCCAGCCTCTCTCTCCATCTTCACATAGCCTTCACTGTGTCTGTGTCTTTTCCTCTTCCGTCGTTGAAGACACTTGTCATTGGGTTTAAGGCACAGGATAATCCAGATGATGTCACCTTAAGATCCTTAACTTAATTACATCTTCAAAAAGGCTTTTTTCCAAACAAGGTCCACATTCGCAGGTTCAGGAGTTGGAACAAGACCCTTCCTTCCAGCGAAAGCCCTTCATCCTGTGACCCTCCTGCCGGTCCCCTCACCCGTACATCTGCACACCAAATCATCTCACCTCTTCTAGGCAGAACCACAATTAAATCGTCCTTGGGAGAATCTTTTCTATTTTATTTTAAAGGAGAAAAAGAGACTCTATAACATTTATTGATAAGACATTCCAATAAATTTCCTTGGTTGTTGTATTATTCCATTATTTAACTTAAATGTTCCAACTTTTTATTCAAATCCTTTCCAGTTGAAAAGTCTTCAGTGGCAGTAGCTTCAAAAGATCTTCTTTTCTTTGACTAAGAGGATATCTAGGTTACAGACCATTATTAAAATGCCTTATAATACTGTTATAAAAGAAAAATGAATACAGAATCCTTCAGAATTTCTTCATTTGTCTTCTTCTCATGTCAAGTTGTTATTTTAACCACTTCTGAACTCTTCACAAGATCTCCAGAAACCTTTGCATTACAAGACAATGTAATCTTAAAGTCAAATTTACTAGGTTTAAATTTTGCCTACTCTGCCTGGTCTAGGACCTTGGGAAAGTCACAAAATCTTACTCAGTTTTCTCATCTTTAAAATAAGAATAGAAAATAATTCTGACCTCATACATTTCATGAGGACTGAACAGGGCGATGTCAGTGACAGCCTTAGCACAGTATTTGGCACACGGAAGTGCTCAATAACCACTGGCTGTCCTTTTCATTACTATCGAATTCAGAAACAGACAGAATACCACCTGTCCAGGGACAAGTTCAATAGTCTAATTGGATGCTTAGCTAAAGCATATTGCATTTTATGCTATTAGAAAAGTCTCTGATGATGGGCTTCTTCCTTTCCTCCTACATTCGTTTCTCGTTTTTCTTTTCTTCCCTCCTCCCTTCCTTCCTCCTTTTCTTCCCTCCTCCCTTCTTTCCTCCTTTTCTTCCCTCCTTACTGCGGAGCTCTATTGTTGGTTCCTGACCTGCTTATTATCCCAATACGATACCTTCGTTCTAATTGCCTCATTCTTTGATTCTAGAGAACTGGGCTATTCCTTTTAATTTCCCCTGACAGGGGATTTTGTCCAGGCATCCGGTGCTTCGGAAAATTAACTGTCCTCTCTGACCCTGAAATAAAGTATCTCTATTCTCGTATACAGCTATCCCACGTGTGTGGTAGTGTTGTTGTATAATTTACTGGAAATACTTTGGTCAGAATGGTCAAAACAGTTATACCAACAGATTTTTCTAGGCATGTGAGATTAATTTCTAGGCATCTTTTCTGAGACCAGGCTGGTTTTAATAATACTTTCTTGAAGCATCTGGAGCCTAGAGAAACTCAATATTTTACTCAGCTTAGCAATTGGCAATCATTTTTATGTATCAAAAACATAACTGTATGTTTTATAGAATTGGGGAAGCTTCCAGTTATGAACAAGTTGGTGAACTAATATGAACCATGTCCTCCAACCTTGGAACCCAATTGGAGAGATGTCACAGAAGCAAGAGGGAAGCTAATGCAACATCTATCTTAACACAAAACAGCAGGAACCTCTGGGAGACACATAAACTTGTGGTTGTGTCCCAGCAAGAAAGAAAAACAGCATCCTGTAAAAAGAGAGGACCAGGAAGAGGTGCCACAAATGTGGGGCTCAGCTTCGGGAAGACATTCTAGTGGTGCATTAGTCTCTTTCACATTGTTCTGTTCCTAACATGTTATAAAGGACAGGCAGTATAGCAGCAGTGTCCACAGTGCCATGCACAGGGCTGGGTGGTGTCTCTCCAGCACCAGAATCAGCTGTGGTAGAGACAGATATAATGTCTGGAAACAAGCTGGTCAATGCCTCTGTATTTTCTAACCAACTCCCACATTCTGGGCCAGACAACTGCAGGTGACAATATCATCTCTTGGAAAAGAATGGTGACTGGAGCAGAGGAAACCACAGGTTTCCTGTAGAGCATAACATTACCTGAGATGGGATGAAATGGCAAAAGCTAAAGCTTCAATTTCAAGGCCAAGGCTTTATTTCCAGAGACAGGCCTCCAACCCTTGCTTCTAAACTTATGAAAATGGGAACAAACTGGGGTTTTTACTTACTCCTCCTCCAGGCCTACAGACATGAAAGACAGAAAACAAATTGAAGAGCCTCTTCAAAAAGAAGAATTTACAGTCCTGCAAAACAAAGAATTTAAGAAAGAATAATAAAAATTCTCAGATATGTAGGAGAAGATGATAAAAACAGGAAAATGATTTAAGAAAAAATCAATGGAAGATATTGGGTATGAAAGTGTAACTGCTAAAATAGAATCTAACATACGGGTTGCAGAGCAGACTACAACTGAGCCTTGAACAACACAGGTCTGAGCTGCAAGGGTCCATTACACATGAATTTTTTCAATACAAGTTACACTGAGTGTGCCTGCCTCTCCTGCCTTCCTTCCACCTCCTCCACCTCTTCTATCTCTGTCATTCCTGAGACAACAAGACCAACCCTTTCATTTTCTTCTCCTTCTCAGCCTACTCAACATGAAGACAATGAGAATGAAGACATTTATAATTTGCTTCCCCTTAATGAATACTAAATATTGTTGTTCTCCCTTAAGATTTTTTTTTTTTTTTTTGAGACAGAGTCTTGCTCTGTCACCCAGGTTTGCTCACTGCAACCTCTGCCTCCCGGGTTCAAGTGATTCTCCTGCCTCAGCCCCCTGAGTAGTTGGGATTACAGAAGCCCGCCATCATGCCTGGCTAATTTTTGTAGTTGTAGTAGAGACGGAGTTTCACCATGTTGGCCAGGCTGGTATTGAACTCTTGACATCAGGTGATCTGCTCACCTCGGCCTCCCAAAGTGCTGGGATTACAGGCGTGAGCCACCATGTCCAGCCAACCTTATTATTTTCTTAATAATGTTTTCTTTTCTATAGCTTACTTTATTGTAAGAATACAGTATATAATACAAACAACATACAAAATATATGTTAATCAAATGTTTATATTATCAACAAGGCTTCCAGTGAGCTGTAGACTATTAGTTAAGCTTTGGGGGAGTCAAAAGTTAAATGTGTATTTTTGACTGTACAAGGCGTCAACCCCTACATTGTTCAAGGTTCAACTGTATACACAGATTACAAACAAATCAGTGAGCTGGAATATTTGAGCAAAGATCTCTTCTAACGGGCATAGGAAATGTAAGAGATGAAAAAATAAGATGGAAAAGATATGAGTACAAGTATTTCACCCTTCTAAAACCAGTTTAAGAAGAAGAGGAAAAAGTAAAATGAAATTTAAAAAATAATGCAAGACAAAATCATCCAGAATTTCTCATAATGAAAGAAAAGATGCAAGACTTCAGAATAAAATAGAATATTGAAAAAGAAACATAAACTTGGTGAAAATTTGGAAAGTATTTGCATATACTTGCAAGACATGGTTATTACAAGACCTAAATGACAGGTAAGTGTTAATAAGAGTAATCTACAGACAAATAAAGATAGACATTGTAACTCTCAAAACAAAAATCAAAAATTAATCCAGGAGATAGGGAAGGTAGGGAAGAAAAAAAATCCTAATTGATATAAAACACAAAACAAAATGGTAGAACAAAAACTAAAAAAAATGCCAGCTTCAGTAAAAGTATGATCTCATTGATCAAGACAGACTCTCAGCTTGGGTTTTCTTAATCCCTTTCAAGCTGTAAGTGACTTATGAGAGACATGTTTTAAATGACCATTCTCTCATTTAAAATATTTTTTCTTTTGATACATGCTAATAATTGCCAACTGCTCACGCTTGTAATCCCAGCACTTTGGGAGGCCGAGGCGGGTGGATCAAGAAGTCAGGAGATCGAGACCATGGTGAAACCCTGTCTCTACTAAAAATACAAAAAAATTAGCCGGGCGTGGTGGCGGGCGCCTGTAGTCCCAGCTACTCGGAGAGGCTGAGGCAGGAGAATGGTGTGAACCTGGGAGGCGGAGCTTGCAGTGAGCCGAGATTGCACCACTGCACTCCAGCCTGGGTGACACAGCGAGACTCCGTCTCAAAAAAAAAAAAAAAAAGAATACATAAAGTAAAAAAAATAAAGAGATAACAAATATGCCAGGTAAATATAAACAAAGCTGTCTTTAAAAATATATGGAAATTTTAATATTAAAAACAGACATTTCATGTTAAAACACATTAAACAAATTTCTAAAGGCCAACTATATGCTGGTAGAAAAGCACTCTTAAACCAAGTGGGTATACCTAATATACATACATACACATATACCAATTTTAAATCAAAATATATAAAAATAATTAGAAAATTTATGAAGATAAATTTTTTAAATTGGCCTTTTTTTTTTTTTTTGAGATAGAGTCTCGCTCTATCACCCAGGCTGGAGTGCAATGGTACGATCTCGACTCACTGCAAGCTCCATCTCCTGGGTTCACGCCATTCTCCTGCCTCAGCCTCCTGAGTAGCTGGGACTACAGGTGCCCGCCACCACACCTAGCTAATTTTTTGTATTTTTAATAGAGATGGGGTTTCACCATGTTAGCCAAGATGGTCTCAATCTCCTGACCTCGTGATTTGCCTGCCTCAGCCTCCCAAAGTGCTGGGATTGCAAGTGTGAGCCACTGCGCCCTGCCCCAAATTGACACATTTTAAATATTCTTTAAAAAATTCTAAATTAAAATATAAAAATACACGTATGCATACCAACTATTCTTTAAAAAATTCTAAATTGCAATATAAAAATACACATATACACATACCAATTTTAAATCAAAATATATAAAAATAGAAAATTTATGAAGGGAAATTTTTAAAATTGGCATATTTTAAGTATTCTTTAAAAAATTCTAAATTGAAATATAAAAATAGGCAAAGCCATGCAAGATCTGAGCAATACAATAAATAAGCTCGAATTGGTATTCATATATATAGCTTTACATTTAACAAAGGTATGATATCCTTTCTTTTAAGCCATAAAAAGCAAATTTATACTGGGTCACAAAGGAAGACTATAAATTCCAAAGAATCAACATCATCTAAACTATGATGCAAACCATAATGCTACAAAATTAGAAATTGATAACAAAAAGATAGCTAAAATAGTCCCATATGTTTGCAAACTAAAAAAAAAGGGACTACTAAATTACTCGTGGGTTAAAAAGGCATTTGCAATGTAAATTATAAGAAACTCAGGCAGGGCTGAATGACTGTGAGACCACCACATATTAAAATTTATGTGAAAAACCTAAAGCAATATTTGGAGAAAAATTCAGAGCTTTGATATATGTGTATACGCCTATAGGTAAGTGTGTGTGTGTGTGTGTGTGTGTGTGTGTGTGTGTGTCTGTGTAGACATATTAGAAAGCAAAAATATTGAAAACAAATGACCTAAGATTCAACTGAAAAGTTAGATAATAAGCAACAGAATAAACAAATAGAAAAAAGGAAACAACGAAGAAAAAGACAAAGGGAATGAAATGGAATAAACAGAGATGAGAACTGGATCACCCCAGCAGGCTCCCTGAGACACCAAGAAACTCTAATTCTGCTTGCTTTCTTAATGGGGAGGTTTGTGGTCTGGGGCAAGTTCTCAGCCCTAGTCACCAGCTGCCTGGAAATAGACTAGGTGCTGATGTGGGGGCATGGTGGGAGTGAGACCATCCTTCAGGACTGCGGGCTGCATGGGAGCAGGGTAAGGACTGTGACTGCCGGTTTTCCCACACTTCCCTGGTGACCGGTATGACTCAACAGATATAGCCATAATCCCCCAGGGAATATAACTCCATTGGCCTGGGAATCACACCAGCATCCCCTACAGCAGCCGTAGCAAGCCCCACCCATGGAGAGGCTGAGCTCAGACACACTTATCCATGGCCCCTCCTGGTGTCTTTCTCTACTTGCCCTGGTAGCTGAAGACAAAGGTCATAATCTCTTGGAAGCTCTATGGCCCTGCTCACTGCCTGAGGAACCTGAATACTTTACCAGTTGTCCCTAGGGCAAGTTTGCATCCTCCTTATAGGATCATAGCTGATGTACTCTTGAAAGCACCACCTCCTGACTGGAGGTCAACCAACACAAAACCAATGCACTAAACAAAAACACAGCCAAGGATCCTCATAGAGTCCACTTCACTCCCCTGCTACCTCCACCAAAGCAGGTGCTGGTATCTCTGGCTGCAAGACCTGAAGAGGAATCACATCTCAGGACTCTTTGCAGACACTCCCCAGTACCAGCCCAGAGCCTGGTAGCTCTGTGTGGTGGCTAGACCTAGAAGAGAAAAAACAATCACTGCAGTTCTGTTCTCAGGAAGCCCTATTCTTAGGGGAACGTGGAGAACACCATATCAAGGGAGCACCCTGTGGGACAAAAGAATCTGAACAGCAGCCCTTGAATCCTAGATCTTCCCTGTAACATAGTCTACTCAAATGAGAAGGGACCAGAAAAATGATTCTGGTAATATGACAAAACAAGGTTCTTTAACACCCCCAAAAGATCATACCAGCTCACCAGCAATGGACCCAAACCAAGATAAAGTCTCTGAATTGCCAGAAAAACAATTCAGAAGGTGGATTTTTAAGCTAATCAAGAAGCCATCAAAGAAAGGTGAAGTCCAACATAAATAAAAAGCATGACAGGATATGAAAAGAAAATTCTTTGGTGAAATGGCATAAATAAAAAATAATCACAACTTCTAGAAGTCAAGGACAGACTTAGAGAAACGCAAAATGCACTGGAAATTCTCACCAATAGAATCAACCAAGCAAAAGAAAGAACTTCAGAGTTTGAAGATAAGGCTTTTGAATTAACCCAATCTGTCAAAGACAAAGAAAAAAATTTTTTTAAAAATGAACAAAGGCTCCAAGAAATTCGGAACTATGTTAATCTTCCAAACCTAAGAATAATTGGTATTCCTGAGGAAGAAGAGAAAACTAAAAGTTTAGAAGACATATTTGAGGGAATAATCAAGGAAAACTTCCCTGGCCTTGCTAGATATCAAGACATCCAAATACAAGAAGCTGAAAGAACATCTGGGAAATTCATCCCAAAAAAATCATCATCTAGGCACATAATCATCAGGTTATCTAAAATGAAGACAAGAGCTGTGAGGCAAAAGCATCAGGTAATCTATAAAGGAAAACCTATCGGATTAACAGCAGATGTCTCAGCAGAAACCCTACAAGCTAGGATGGATTAGGGTCCTACAAGCTAGAAAGGATTTTACAAGCTAGCTTGGGGTCCTACAAGCTAGAAGGGATTCAGCCTCCTTAAAAAAAACAACTGTTATCAGCCAAGAATTTTGTATCCAGCAAAACTAAACTTCATAAATGAAGGAAAGATACAGTCTTTTCCAGGTAAACAAATGCTAAGAAAATTTGTCACTACCAAGCCAGCACTACAAGGGACTGCTAAAGGGAGCTCTAAATCTTGAAACAAATTCTCATAATGCACCAAATATATAACCTTCATAAAGCATACATCTCACAGTATCCATATAATAATACACAATAAAAAAACCCCACAAGGTATTCAGGCAACAAATAGCACAATGAATAGCATGGACCTTACATCTCAATAGTAACATTGAATGTAAATGGCCTAAATTCTCCACTTAAAAGTTACAGAATAACAGAATGGATAAGAATTCACTGGCCTGGCGCAGTGGCTCACGCCTGTAATCCCAGCACTTTGGGAGGCCGAGGCGGGCAGATCACGAGGTCAGGAGATCGAGACCATCCTGGCTAACACAGTGAAACCCCGTCTCTACTAAAAATACAAAAAATTAGCTGGGTGCGGTGGTGGGCACCTGTAGTCCCAGCTACTCGGGAGGCTGAGGCAGGAGAATGGCTTGAACCCGGGAGGCGGAGCTTGCAGTGAGCCGAGATTGCGCCACTGCACTCCAGCCTGGGTGACAGAGCGAGACTCCGTCTAAAAAAAGAAAAAAAAAAAGAAAAAAAAAAAAGAATTCACCAACCAAGTTTCTGCTGTCTTTACAAGGCTCACCTAACACATAAGGACTCACATAAACTTAAGGTAAAAGGGTGGAAAAAGATATTCCATGCAAATGGACATCAGAAGTGAGCAGGAGTAGCTATTCTTATATCAGACAAAACAAACATTAAAACAACAGTAATTAAAAAAGACAAACAGGGACATTATATAATGATAAAGGGACTAGTCCAACAGGAAAATATAACAGCTCTAAATATATACGCGCCTAACACTGGAGCGCTCAAATTTATAAAATAATTACAACTAGACATAAGAAATGAGATAGACAGCAACGCAATAATAGTGGGGAACTTCAAAACTCCACTGGCAGCCCTAGACAGGTCATCAAGACAGAAAGTCAACAAAGAAACTATGGACTTACACTTTACCCTACAACAAATGGACTTAACAGATATTTATGGAACATTCTACCCAACAACTGCAGAATGTGCATTCTATTCATTAGCACACATGGGACATTCTCCAAGATAGACCATATGATAGGTCACAAAACAAGTCCCAGTACATTTAAGAAAATCAAAATTATATCAAGTACTCTCAGATCACAGAGGAATAAAACTGAAAATGAATTCCAAAAGGAACCCTCAAAACCATGCAAATACATGGAAATTAAATAACCTGCACATGAATGATCATTGGGTCAACAATGAAATCAAGACAGAAATTTAAAAATTCTTTGAACTGGACTGTAATAGTGACACAACCTATCAAAACCTCTGGGATACAGCAAAAGTGGTGCTAAGAGGAAAGTTCATAGTATTAAATGCCTACATCAAAAAGTCTGAAACAGCGTAAATAGACAATCTAAGGTCACACCTCACAGAACTGGAGGAACAAGAACAATCCAAACTCAAACCCAGGAGAAGAAAAGAAATAATAAAGATCAGAATTAAATAAAATTGAGAAAATAAATACAAAAAATAAATGAAACAAAAAGCTGGTTCTTTGAAAAAATGAATAAAATTGACAGACCATTAGCAAGATTAACCAAGAAAAAAAGAGAGAAGGTCCAAATAAGCTCAATTAGAAATGAAATGTGAGTACAACTGATACCACAGAAATATAAAAGATTTTATTCAAGGCTACTATGAACACCTTTACATTCATAAACTAGAAAACCTAGAGGAGATGAATAAATTACCAAAAATATACAACACTCCTAGATTAAACCAAGAAGATATAGAACTTCTGAACAGACCAATAACAAGCAGTGAGATTGAAGTGGTAATAAAAAATTGCCAACAAAAAAAAGTCCAGAACCAGACAGATTCACAGCTGAATTCTACCAGACATTCAAACAAGAATTGGCACCAATCCTATTGACACTATTTCAAATGATAGAGAAAGAGGGAATCCTCCCTAAATCATTCTATGAAGCTGGTATCACCCTAATACCAAAAACAGGAAAGGACATAACAAAAAAATGAAACTACAGACCAATATCCCTGATGAACATAGATGCAAAAATCCTCAAAAAAATACTAGCTAACTGAATCCAACAGCATATCCAAAAGATAATCCATCATGATCAAGTGAGTTTCATATCAGGGATGCCGGGATGGTTTAACATACATAAGTCAATAAATGCGATACACCACATAAACAGAATTAAAAACAAAAATCAAATGATTATCTCAATAGATGCAGAAAAAGTATTTGACAAAATCCAGCCTCCTTTATGATTACAACTCTCATCAAAATCAGCAGAGAAAGGACATACCTTAAGGTAATAAAAGCTATCTACAACAGACCCACAGCCAACATTATACTGAAGTGGGAAAAGTTGAAAGCATTCCCCTGAGAAGTGGAATGACAAGGATGCCCACTTTCACTGCTTCTGTTTAACATAGTACTAGAAGTCCTAGCCAGAGAAATCAGGCAAGAGAAAGAAAGGGCATCCAAATTGGTAAAGAGAAAGTCAAACTGTCGCTGTTTGCAAATGATATAATTGTATACCTAGAAAACCCTAAAGACTCACCCAAAAAGCTCCTAGAACTGGTAAATGAATTCAGCAAAGTTTCAGGATACAAAATTAGTGTACACAAATTGGTGGCTCTGCTGTCCACCAACAGCAATCAAGCTGAGAATCAAATCAAGAACTCAGCCCCTTTCACAATAGCTGCAATAATAATAATAATAATTAATAATAAAATACTTAGGAATATACCTAACCAAGGACATGAAAGACCTCTACAAGGAAAACTACAAAACGCTGCTGAGAGAAATCATAGATGACACAAACAAATGGAAACACATCCTATACTCATGGATGGGTAGAATCAAAATTGTGAAAATGGCCATACTGCCAAAAGCAATCAACAAATTCAATGCAATTCACATCAAAATATCACCATCATTCTTCACAGAGCTAGAAAAGACAATCCTAAAATTCATGTGGAACCAAAAGGGAGCCCACATAGCCAAAGCAAGACTAAGTAAAAAGAACATATCTAGACTCATCACATTACCTGACTTCACACTGTACTATGAGGCCATAGTCACCAAATCGCATGGAACTGGTATAAAAATAGGCACATAGACCAATGGAACAGAATAGAGAACCCAGATATAAACCCAAATACTTACAGCCAACTGATTTTCAACAAAGCAAACAAAAACATAAAGTGGGGAAAGTACCCCCTATTCAACAAATTCTGGTGAGGTAATTAGCAAGCCATATGCAGAAGAATGAAAAAGGGTTCTCATCTCTCATCCTCTACAAAAGTCAACTCAAGAGGGATCAAAGACTTAAATCTAAGACCTGAAACCTAAAGATCCTAGAACATCAGAAAAACCCTTCTAGATATTAGCTTAGGCAAAGACTTCATGACCCAAAAGCAAATGCAACAGAAAGAAAGATAAATAGAAGGGACTTAATTAAACTAAAAAACTTCCGCCCAACAGAAGAAATAATCAGCAGAGTTAACAGAAAACCCAGAGTGGGAGAAAATCTTCACGATCTATACATTCGACCAAGGACTAATATCAAGAATCTACAAAGAACTCAAATGAATCAGCAAGAAAAAAAAACAAATAATCCCATAAAAAAGTGGGCTAAGGAAATGAATAGAAAATTCTCAAAAGAAGATATACATATAGACAACAAGCATATGGAAAAATGCTCAACATCACTAATTATCAGGGAAATGTAAATCAAAAACACGATGCCATACCATGTCACTTCTGCAAGAATGGCCGTAGTCAAAAAATACTAGATTGTTGGTGGGGATTTGGCGAAAAGTGAACACTTTTACACTGTTGGTTGGAATGTAAACTAATACAACCACTACGGAAAACAGTGTGGAGATTCCTTAAAGAACTAAAAGTGATCTACCATTTGATCCAGCAATCCAACTACTAGGTATCTACTCAGAGGAAAAGAAGTCATTATACAAAAAAGATACTTGCACACGCATGTTTATAGCAGCACAATTTGCGAGTGCAAAAATATGGAACCAGCCCAAATGCCCATCAATCAACAAGTAGATGAAGAAAAATGTGGCATATATATATATATATATATGCCATAGAATATATACATATATATATATATATATACCATAGAATACATACATATATATACACACACACACACACTATAGAATACTGGCATATATATATATACCATAGAATACTACTCAGTCATAAAAAGAAATAATGAGATTCACAGCAACCTGGATGGAACTGGAGACTATTATTCTAAACGAAGTAACTCAGCAATGAAAAACCAAACATCGTATGTTCTCACTCATATGTGGGAGCTAAGCTATGAGGATGCAAAGGTATAAATGCTGTACATTGGACTTTGGGGACTTGAGGTAATGGGTGAAACGTGGCGAGAGATGAAAGACTACACATTAAGTATAGTGCACTTCTTAGGTGATGGGTGCACCAAAATCTCAGAAATCGGCAATAAAGAACTTATTCATGTAACCAAACACCGCCTGTTCCCCAAAAACCTATTGAAATAAAACATTAAAAATGAAAAACAAATCTTAAAATAATACTATGTACAGCTATACACAAATAAATAGGGTAAATTGGATGAAACTCTTAAATATTAGTACCATAAATTGACAAAACTATCAATATAGAACATTTTGTAAACAATAATCATTATGGAATCAAAAAGTAATTAATATTTCCCCTAAAAAACCACAGAGATAATTTAACACATGACCTGTAACAAACTTGAAAGAAGCACATTATCCCTACTTTAAACATGGTTCATTCCAGAAAATGATTTTGAAAACCAGAAAACCTGTACAAGTTTTCATATATCTTTAATTCATTACCAGATAATACTAGTACAAAATGAGAAATTATATAGCTCCAAATTAAAATATTATTATATATTATAAATATTTGAAATTACATGAACTCTTAAATAAAATGTTATCTAATTTAATTCAACTGTGTGTTAAAAATATAATACATCATGATCAAGTAGGATTTACCCTAGGGTTATAAAATAATTTAGCACAAGAAAATATATCAAGGTAAATCATCACAGATCTAAAAGAAAAATCATTGATCTTTTCAATAGTTGCAGAAAATGCTTTTGAAGTAAAAGCTCTTGTGAAACTAGGAAAGACAAGCCTGTCTTTAGTTTGTAAAGGCTATGTGTTAAAACACTCACCATATAATACTAGAATAAACATTAGAAGTACTCCTTTCTAGTTCTGGGAAGAGTAATATGCCTCCCATCACTGCTATTTTCAATGAAGTACAGGAAACTCTAGTTAATGTGATAAGACAAGAGAAAGAATTAAGGAGTACATGCATTAACTAAAATAGTCATTATTTGCAAATAATCATTCCATGAGAACCAGAAGAAAAACTAGATGTAACAAGTTTTGAAATTTGCAAAGTTTGTGATCAAAATAAACTCTAGTTCCTCCTTCTGTGTCTCCATTATTCCTCCTTTTCTTCCAGACTTTCTAGTGTTTGAGCATTCCAGGGCTTACTTCTTCTTCCTTTCCTCTATGAACACTGGAAATTTCAGACTCATGGCTTGAAATACTGCCTGTGTATACCCAAGTTTGTATCTCTGTCCCATACCTGTCTCCGTCTCCTCCAGCTCTGGAGACTACGTTTCCACTTGAAGTCTACTTGACATCCCAAACTTAAGACATTCAAAACTTAACTCATTTTCTTCCCTAAACCTACTTCACCAGCATCATCCCCATCTCAGTAAAAAGCCGTCACGTTCTTGAAATTGCTCAAATAAAAATCCTTGAAGCTATCATTGTCTTCCATTTCTACATCCTACATCCAATCCATCTATACATCCTAGTGTCTCCTGCATTAGAAATTATTCAGAATATGATACCTTGAATCATTTCTATCCCTTCGGCCCTTTCTCAGGCAATAACACCCGTCCTTGGAATTAATGAAATAGCCTCCAAACATCTTCTACTCTTGTCTCTTCATAATCTATTGTCAGCACTATCCCAGAGTTCTCCTTATAAACTACAGGTCAGATCATGCCACTCCTGTGCTCAAAGGTCCTCAGTGTCTTCCCTTTCATTCATAGTAGAAGCTACAATCCTTACAAGGGTCTACAGGCCCTACATGATCTGCTCCCCGAAACCCTCAGCTCTTCAAAATTTTCTCCAATTGCTCTTTTCTCTTACTTAACTCCCTTCCAGCCGCACTGGCCTTCGTGCTGTTCTTTGGGTTTTGTGCTGCATTGATTTATTTTTGCTGTTTCGTTTGCTTTTTTTGTTGTTCTTGCTGAAGCTGTTCCTTCTCCCTAGAAAGCTCTTTTTCTTCCAGACACCTGTTTGTCTAACTCTCTTTCCTCTTTCAAGTCTTTGTTCAAATGTCACTGCTTCAGTGAGGTTTATCTTGACCACCCTATTTAATCCTGCAAACTCTCCCTTCACAATACTCCTGATTCTCCTGACCACATTCTAGTTTGTCTCTTGTCCGTAGAAATTATCACTATATACAAAATAAAATTCCTATGAAAACTGAAGTAGAATTTTTAGAAGAAATTTAGGAAACTAATTCTAAATATATATTTAAAATATAGTTACATAAAATATACTTGTATATGTAAGTATATAGTATTTATAAGTATATAAACAAGTATATATAGAATTTACATATAAATATTATATATAATGTATATAAGTATATAAAATATACATTATATTTATAGCACTGAATAAAATTACTTAAAAACCTAAGAAATTTTAGAATATGAAAACAAAGCCAAGTAAATGAACAAATGCCTAATTTTATTTATGTTTAACTATAAATAGTGATGTTACAATTTTCCACTCAACGGTTTGGTGAAAACTCAATATTCACTCACACGCATGGCAAAGCTAGGAAAATGCAGCATAAGTAAGATCGGTAAACTGGTGCAGCCATTCTAGAAGTAATCTTCCAATGTTAGCTAATTAATGTGTTTATATCCTTTCTCAGCCCTCCTTCCCTGGATTTACCCAACAAAATGTCTCATCTAGGTCTATGAAGAGACTTGATAAAAGAAGTTCACCAGGGTGTTATTTAAGATACTAAGAGATGAAGTCAGCCTAAACTTGCAATAACTAGTGGAAATATGGTAGACTGATTGCTCTTCACCAGTATCGGATTTCTCTCCCTAGGACAGAAGCAGGAATTCACAGGCAGTCTGGAGAACCCACCTAAGAACTAGAGAGAAACAAATGGAGTCTCTGTGGTTAATTCCAGAGTGGGGTCATATCACCAGATCAGCTTTGTTCCGAAGTTGCCATTGGCCCCACCACACTGGGCATTTGACCCAACACCACTGGATTCTTGTTTTGCTGCTACCACTAGGCTTGTGAGAGCTCTGCTGGTGCCCTCTATACTTTCTCCAAATCCCTAGGTCATTTTTCATGCCTCCAAAAGTGAATGATAGTAGCTCCACATCCTCTTTGACTGCCAGGAGAGAGAGATAGGGGAAGGGGTGTCTTCCTATTTTGCTTTCTGCACACTGAAAGATGGAAACTGCTTTCACCAACTCTCACAGTCTGTGGGGAAAGCGGGAGTTTCTTACACAAGGAGAAGGGACAGGTGCAGGACAGACTGCATATGACAAATGTCTACTTACTCTGCCTTTATGACAGTTCATTATCCTATATCTGATTTATCCCATAGTTATGCTTCACAAAAATGGTTCCTGCCTGTAATACAATTATGTATTGCACTAAGACACAAACCACATTTACATCCTCTCACAGAGAGACAACTCCAAAATTGTGAGTTACTGCACCTGACTCAGATTCCATACAACTGAGTAATGTCAATTCCTCCTCAAATTCTGTTGCTTTCTCCTTTCGCTAATCTGCATTTTAGACTAAATTGTATCATTTTTGTAATACTGAGGGAATTTAGAAGAAGTAAAAAGAAAAATAATTAAAATATGTAAATGAATATATATCCTAGCATGAAATATAAGACCAGGATCTTATTTGTACAATTGACCATGAATTCTTTTATGTAAATAAGACCAGAATCATTTGTACAGTTGACCATGAACCCATTTATAACATCTCCTCACTCCCAATTCAAAATTCCTTTTGCCTATACCCAAAGCCTTAACTTTTTGGAAGTACTTTAACTTATAATGTCACCTAAATATTTTCTCATAATGGATCTAAGCTCTTGTTTGTCCTGTCTTTATAGAACTGCATTAGACTTCCATTAACTTTTATGAATGAATTTTGGTAACATGATGAGGACTGTCCTTCCTCCCCCATATAACACAGAAAGGCCCATAAATACTGGGATTCTTTTTTTAGTGGTAAGAGTAAACACACAAAAAAAATCCTATTAGCTTGGAGGAGGTTTGCTTATATGCTAAATCTGACTGGATTTAGCATTGCGTTTTATACTGTTGTATTTTAATATTTTTATCTTCCACTTGGTGGTATGTATGGCTCTTACCACGGCATCTGGAATAGCTATTACTTCCTGCTCTTTAGGGCATATCTATAGAATGCTATAAGTGCAGTGGAAGTCATGTTAAACCTTGAGATAATGAGATTATCAAGGTTCCTAAAGACTAAACAAAACTCAGAGCTAGAGGATTGGCACAGCCGTGAGATTAGATGGTGAAATTCTACATATGCCCTTGCACATGCAAAGATAACTATTTTTGGTGCTCTTTGCTTGGTGGAATAGAGGAAAAAATCTGTAAGTTTCTAAGAGCTATGTTATTTTGCTCCTGTATTAAGTTAATGCCTGTTATAATAACTGCAATTGAATGCAACATGTTTTTAATTACCTTCCTGCAAGATGTGGTATTGATTTACAATTATGATTTTGGTTGAGAGAGCAGTCTTTATTCCAGAGATCAATTTATGTGTGTTGATGTGTATGTGTGTGTGTGTGTGTGTGTGTGTGTATAGACACATAGATACATAGCTAGATAGCTAGCTAGCTAGATAGATAGATAGATAGTAAGTTAGATAGATAGTAAGATAGATACATGGATAGAGAGAGAGATGATAGATGATAGGTAGGTAGATAAATATGAATAACTAGATAGTTATAGATATTAAGATACATATTATATTTATATATCTAAATCTTCATCTATATCTATATTTAGATATTTGTAGATAAGAACCTCTATTCTAAAATTTTACTCAGGTTCAGTAGTACAACTTGGACCAAAATCCGTTGGTCATTTGATCTTTGGAAACTCTACCTCTGACCAGTGGACTGAAAAGTCTTTCTAGGTCCCCATATATTGTCTAAGTTCAAAGTCAATGTCCACTGAAACATTTGAGTAGATCTAATTTTCCAGGGCACAGATTTATGGGTAAAGAGATTAGTATTCCTTTGGAAAAGTCTAGGAGGAACACTATTTATATGTAGTTATGATTTTTGTTACTGGGTCGCTTCTACAAGACAGGGCTTTCAGCCTGTTTGACATCATGGCATGCATAGAAAATAATGTGTCTACAGTATACCAGAGTAAATGGAGAAGTCAGCAAAACTGGATGTACTTGGCCTGGAATCCCTAGCTGCCCACATGCCATTCATTTATTTCAGGCTGAGGAAAACAGTTATCTCAGCAAGCTATAACCCCTGCAAGTCACACCAGTGTGTTGTGACCACCAATGAGGAGATTCTGCTCTGAAGTACCTGATCTACTGTTTATTCAGCTCTAGGTCTGTGAACCAGGTTAGATATGGAAACCAAATGTGCAAGTCATTCATGGTGACTTACGCTGGGCTTCTGCTCACTAGAGGGAGGGTTTTTTTAGGTTAAAAAATGTTTTATTCACTTAATAGACTGCCCAATCTTTTCAAACACAGAGATCCCATGTAAATTAGCCACAATAAAAAATGTCAGGCAAGACCCTTCTGATTAACACCCTGCCTTGCTGTTTATTAGGGCAGCCACACCTGCTTTGCTCTTGATTTAGTTTCTACTACGTTGCTAGGATACCCTAAGATCACCCTGTGTCAGTCTGCTAGGACTGCTATAACAAAATACCATGTGCTGAGTGGTTTAAATAATAAACATTAGTTTCTCACAGTTCTGAAGGCTGGGAAGTCCAAGATCAAAATGCAGGCTAATTGGGTTTCTGGTGAGGGCTCTCTTCCTGGCTTGCAGATTGCCACCCTCTTGTTGTGTCCACACATGGTAGAGATAGAAAGAGAGAGAAATCTCTCTGGTCTCTTCTTATAAAAACACTAATGTCACCATGAAGACCGTACCCTCAGGACCTCCTTTAAGCCTAATTACCTCGTAAAGACCCCTTTCCAAAAACCATCATGTTGAGGGTTAGAGCTTCAACAGATGAATTTTGGGAGGACATAATTCAATACATAGCAATTCCCATGGTAGTTGTATTTAGGGAACTCATTCCCACTGTGAGGTCTTCTATCAGTCTCAATGCCTTTGAAGAACTTTCCAAGATACTGACACTCCCCTTACCAGCATATTTCTCAAGGCCTTGTGAAGGGAAAATCTGTGCCCTCTTGAGAGAATATATTTAGAGAATAGGCAGGGAGTTCATATACACTAAATTCACTTTCAAGTTCATATCTCCCAAAGTATTTGGATTGTTTCCTTGCTTTAACAAGGTAATTCTGCTATCTCAACTTTGTTTACAGTGGCCCGACATTGATTCCAGACTTCTGTCAGCTGTTTGAGTAAACAACTGAAACAAGACCCAGTTGCTCAAACCAGCACTCAAAATCCAGAATCTCCGATGAGTTCACACACATTGATAAATTGAGCCGGATTGTCTTTCCTTGGATAAATATCCTAAGAATCCATACCTACATAAAGGATACAAATTTTTGTTAATATAAGTGAACAAAGACCTGTAAAGTAATTTTGTATATTAAGTACATAAAACTTGCTGAGGCGTGTTGAGCTCTGGCTTTAGTCATAAGTCTGGAAATGATGAGGTGCACATGGAGAACTGGTTTAATATTACAAGGTAATTGAAATAGGTATGGCATATACCAGGGAGGGAGAAATAGATTTCTCAAAAGAGAAATAGGTACTCCAGTTGGCAATGGAAATTCAGCTGAGATTGAGGGGTTGGGAAATTCTGATTACTCCAAATCTTACCTTAAGTCCCCCAAACTATCATTTGTATCGTACTATTTCCCTCCTGCCACCCCCACCCCAAATGCTCTGACATTCACTGTAAGAGATCCGGCATGGCTGTGAATCCAACTGACACTGTAATTTGGTAGCCAACAAAATCAAAGTATGTGTTTTGATTTTGGCTATATCAGTCTTTTGGTAGGATTTATAAGGTCTATTAGCTTGGTCTTAAAAGTTCCCTGGGACTGGATTTTTTCCTTGAGTTGAGAATTTAGGGATTTGAGCTACCCATTTTATTATTGTTGTTATTATAATTATTTGAGACAAGGTCTTACTCTGTCACCCAGGCTGGAGTACAGTGGTGTGATTATGACTCACTGCAGCGTCAACTCCCTGAGCTCAAGTGATCCTCCCACTTCAGCCCTAAGTATCTGAGACTAAAGAAGCATGCCACCATGCCTGGCTAATTTTTAAAAGTTTTGTAGATATAGGGTCTCACTACATTTTCCAGGCAATCCTGAACTCCTGGACTCGAGTGATACTCCCATCTTGGGCTCCCAAAGTGCTAGGATTATAGGTGTGAACCTCCATGCCCAGCCTCTATTCTTTTTCTTTATGTTATCCTGTACCATTGGAAACAGTCACTTTACCTTAAGTGTTGGAATTCCTCATGTCCTTCATATTCTTCTATGAAAGTAACAGTAGCTTCCCTCAAAAAGTTGCTTGAAGCGAGCACCTCACTCCAGATAATAATGTAAGTGGTGGTTTCACCTCAGTGTGTTATGTGCAGCAACATTTTCTTCCCTAACTAACAATATTTTTGTGGTTCTTTAGCCTCACCTAAACTCCCTCAAACCCCAAAATCTCAAGCCACCCTACCACCTTCATTGTCACCCTGAGGGATATTGCCTCTCCCTGTACTAGTTTCTATATTCAGAGCATTTCGGATGTCAGAGCATTTGGGGTGGGGGTGGCAGGAGGGAGAGAGTAGGATACACATGATATATTCAACTCCACTCCCTGTACTAATTTCTATATTAGGCAGAATTCTTGTTACAAACTAAATAAAGTAACTCTAGCTAATTTAAGCAAAAGTTAATTACTGTCATAATATCAGACCACTATGAAAAACTGGAAAATCAACCTTAAGTAATTGGCATGAAACAAGAGAGGACACAAAACCAAGATTACACCTCGGGAACAGTTTGATTGGAGTGATAACCTTGTACACTCAAGGGCAGATCTCTGATTTTGTTGTTGTTTTTCAGTTCATGTCTTTACACCTTTGTTTTAGTCACCAAGGAAAAGGAGAAAAGTTGCTCTCCCTGCTTTGTCTGTATGGAGGATTTATGGACCCTGACTCCAAGCAAGATTCACACAAGTCTCTAAATATATAACAGGAGATTGAATGACAAAGACTATACCTGTATTTCTGCATTTAGTTTTGTGCTGTACCAAAGTGTCACTGGAGTAAAGCTTATTTTCATATAAGTATTCTCAGCTTCTCTACCCCCTTTCTGGGATATTTTTCTTTTCATCTTCTAGTTTCTTAGAGACTTGCTGAAGTCTCTTAGGTTAATAGCTGAAGGAAGAATTTAAAGATACCAAGAGGTAAATTGATTTGGTAAAGAAATAACTAAAGAACTGATAAGAGACTTAATAGGCTGCTTTTTTTTTCCTTTGGGAAAGGTGAGAGAGAGAGAGAGATTTGATATTTTGGAAGAGAAAAGAAAAGGCAACTACCATGATAAAGAATCTTTAGCCTGCCGAGGATATATTTCCCCCTTTTCAAGCGACTGTATAAGTCAGTTATTTATTATGTTTTCTGTTTGTGCTGAGAATTGTAGTTATGTGTATTTTTATGAGATAACAATAGACAGCGTTTTATTAAAATTAAAATTTAAATACTCTTGGCTTGGTGTGGTGGCTCATGCCCAGCAGTTTGGGAGGCCAAGGCGTGTGGATCGCTTGAGGCCAGGAGTTCGAGACCAGCCTGGCCAACATGGTGAAACCCCGTCTTTACAAAAAAAAAAAAAGATACAAAAAATTAGCCGGGCTTGGTGGTATGTGCCTGGACTGTAATCCCAGCTAGTTGGAAGGCTGAGGCATGAGAATTGCCTGAACCCAGGAGGCAGAGGTTGCAGTGAGCCGAGATCATGCCACTGCACTCCAGCCTGGGAGACAGAGCAAATATAAAAAGTAAAAATAAATGAATAAATAAATAAATATCAAAATAAAAAATAAAAATTTTTGTATCAAACATAAAAAGTAAAACCGAATGAATAAATAAATAAATACTGTTAGCTCTACTTAATTCTTTTGGAGTTGATTTCTATGTCTGAAATTTTATTTTATTTTTACAGATATCATATCTTCTTGTACTCTATTGACATTTGCATAGCCTTTTCTGATTGATGTTATTTGTTTGCTCCAGAAAGATGCTATTCCTCTGGACTTTCAGGTTGCTGTTCAATTTCTATGGCAACATAATACTTTTTATTGACCTGTTGTTTTGTTTCACTTTGTTCGGTCTCAAACCAAAGTAAATATATCCACACTACAAACAAAGGCGAAACTTATACTACAATTGCTATTGGATTGGTGACAGTATGAACTAACAGAAGTCTTGAAAAAGCACAATCTTGCACTTTACTGCTACTATCAGCCCCACCCAGAGAGTTTTCCTTATACAGACTATTATGTGCGTGCAGTAAACTACTATCAATTATCATTTTATTTGACCTAATTTTGACAGTCGCATTTGCCAAATAATTTTTAAAAGAGAGCTGCATAGGAATGGGAAGGCGGCATTACCTGATGAAGAGCAAATATTGAAATTTTCTAACTACCTCAGTGTGCAGATAGTGGTGGATCAATAAAAATTACCCTAAATATTTTTAAAGCCAGGAAGTTCACTGTATTTCAAGTTATAAAGCACTACAGCCCTCCAATCATACAGATCAATCCACCACTATTGAATTTATAGTTAACTGAAAAATCTTCAAGATTCTTACACTAGTTTGATTGCGATTTTTAGTTTTTGATACTATGAATTCTCTGTCTTCATAAGTAATTTAATCTGTCTTCTTCATAAGTAATTTTCTTCAGAAGAGACTGCATTGGGTCCTCTGAGACAGATATCATATGAAATGGCCTCACTGATGATCTATTTACAGGTCTCCCTTCCCCCAAAAAGAAAGTGAACTCATTGAGGCTCAGGATTGTGTCGTATTTTTTGTTGCAGTTTCAGCTGTAATAATATACGGCATATAGAGCATGTTCCATAAATATTTTTAGTGTACACCAAATGTGTTCACCAGCAAATTTCTGAACAGAACTTTTCATTCTCCATTTCTCCATGTCCCTGTGAATCTCCCCACTACTACCTGATGTTGGTCCTTGCCTCTCCAATGGCACAGCTCTGAAATTACACCAAGTGCCTTCCTCATTGCCAAATTCAGGATCCACTTTGCAGCACTCATGGACTTGAGGTTGTTGTAATGGCTGAATTTGATGACTAGTCTCCACGTTCAAAGAACCTTTCCTTGGTTCTCCTTTTATCTCCCCTTCTCCCTCCAATGGTAGCTCCTCTTAATCACTGAATCTTAGGGTTTCCTAGGATTTCATGCTTAGCCAACTTCTTCTTCTGCACTCCCTTCCTTCTGCTCTATACTCTTTCCCCAGGTATTATCTTCCCATGTCTTCAGCTCTTCTCAAGCAGAGATTGTAATAGATGATAATAATCTTTCAAATCTGTATCTACAGGGTCTGTCTCTCTCCTTAACTCTAGACATGTATTTCTCATTTTTTAAAACTTATATGCTTCCCTGGAACTGCACGCTGAGTATGTCCAAAACTAAATGCATCCCTCATTTTCTCCTCACCAATTTTGCAGAACTCCTTTCCTACAGATGTCCCCAAACCAATTAATGACATTTCTGCATTCCCATAGGTTTCTGAACTAGAAATTGAGATTATCTTTATTCCTTCCTCTTTCTTCTTCTGCTAGAATCCCCACATTTAATTTATTGCTGAACTTAGTCAAGTGTACAAAGTTTTTCTCAGATGAGCTTCTTATATTTCCTCTCCACTCTTGCTGTTATCATTAAAACCCATCCATGTCTTTTATCTATGTGTATAATCCATCACTCTGTCAATCACATCCACTTTACATGCCATCAAAACATGGTTTTGATTATAATGTTTCCTCTCCTATAGCATGCAGTCTAAAACTTCTAGCATGACATCAAAAGCTGTTTATAATATCTTGCAATGTATCTGATATGGTTTGGCTTTGTGTCCCTACCCAAGTCTTATCTTGAATTGTAATCCCACAATCTCCACCTTTTGTGTGAGGGATGCGGTGGAAGGTAATTGAATCATGAGGGTGGTTCCCCCATGCTGTTCTCTTGATAGTAAGTTCTCATGAGGTCTGATGGGTTTATAAGCATCTGGCATTTCCCCTGCTGGCACTCAATCTCTCTCCTGGCGCCCTGTGAAGAGGTGCCTTCTGCCATGATTGTAAGTTTCCTGAGCCCTCCCTAGCCATGCAGAACTGAGTCAATTAAACCTCTTTTCTTTATAAATTACCCAGTCTTGGGTAATTCTTCATAGCAGCATGAGAATGGACTGATACAATATCTTACCAACTTTCCCACTTCCTCTACCCTGTTGGTCTCCAGTCTCACCCAGCTCTGATTATTCTGTGGTTTTCAGTGTCCCAGTGGCTTGGCTAATACCATTTTCCCCACCTAAATTGACTTAATTTTGTCCCTTTTTTCCTCTACTCACTTGCATACCCAATCTGAAATTATTCTACAGCCTTGGCCTTGACCTCCCTCATAATTCATGATTTCTCCACATCTTGCTATCTTTTTTAAAGTTGATGGCAACGATTTCAACATGAGTCTGTATTTCCAGCATAGCATTGCAACATGCATCATTCTGTGGCTAGCTCTGAAACACTGTGGGTATGTGAGAAAGTGAAGGAAACATTCTAAAGATTTCAACATAGTAAATTTTTATAGCAATATTTGCCACAGCTCTACACCTTAATTTATTGACTGGACATTATTTCAGGGAAGAAAACAATTCTTATTAGAAGTCACACAGAGTACTTTCCTTAGAACTTCTAGTCTAACAATTCTTATGCAAAATGAAGAATGAACTCCATTGGGAACCCTGGATTCTAGACTTACGTTTATCTTGATGCGGACTTTAGGCTTCTTGTCTAAAGAAAGTATGTTAATAATATCTCTTATTTGCCTCCACATGGAATCTTTCTTGGAGGAAATATACATACAAATGAATGGTATAATACATTAAAGCAAATATAGTAATTATATTTAATGTTTACACCTGAAAAATAAAATCACAGACACACACTCATAGTATTTCAAGATACTATTCAAAATTCCTAAACTCCACCTAAAGTTAATCATAGAATACCTGTGTCATATGAGTACTAAAAATTTTTAAGAGGTAATATACACTTTCAAGCTGTGATTTCAAAAAGACTTTAAATAAAACTAACCTGGAAAATATGGCTTATTAATTTCATATTAATTTATAAATGGCTGGTCTTGAATCCTTCCAGAGAACATGTTTTAGTATAGAAAAGCAGAGAACGTGGGAGGGGTTGGGGTCATTGATATAGGTGGGGTGACTTGAGGGTAGAGAATATCCTATGAGAAGGAAATTAGGAGAATGCGCATTGATCCAAAGACCTTCTTCTGTAGACTTTGTCATTATGTGTATGGCCAGTGGTTTTATCTACAGTGGCATAAACTCCAGGAGATTGAATGGAAAAGCTTCTGGCACATTCCCCACATTGACCACATCACTAGCAGATGATAAGTTAAGACTGTCAGTAGGTGTTCCCTTTCTCATTCAGAGACTGTTCACGATTTTACAAATATGCCTAATGTCACTCTGAAACTCACCTGTTGGCTGCATCCACACAAAACCAGTATCACCACACTGGATTTTAACTGGGTAAAAGTTAATTTTTGACAAGTGTTCTCCAAGAAAGGGAAAAAAATCCTATCTTTTCATTGTTTTATCGTACTGGATAATATTTATCATGTTACATCCTGGTTCAATTATGACTCAGCTTCTTCAGGCTTAGACAATGCATTGATCCTAGTGTTTCTTTAATTCTGCTTAAGCTCAAAGCTCCAGTCTGGAAACTTGTAATCCCTGGATCTCCCAAAGTTTCCTTTTTTTCCCAAAAAAAAAGGATGCATCTAAATTTAAAATGTAATGCTTCTTTGATAACTTCGAATCCACAGGGAATCTCTAGCTTTTACAGTATTGCCTGGGATTTAATTCAAATCCTAAGACTATTACAGAGTTAAAAAAAGGGTCTCATAGATGCATGTGGGTCATACCACTCCTGCAGTTATCTTCTTGACACTTATTTTGGAAATACTAAAGCAATTAGCAAATCAGAAGACATTAAATTGTTAAGTTGGCTAAAGCTTCAAACCAGTCAATGTTTGCCAGAAATCTATTGGTGAGTCTATGCTCATTGTTTTTTATCTTAGTTGTTTTATATTACATAAGAAGAGTAAAGAAGACATGGACTGAATAAAATCTGAATATGCTACCTGTGAAGATTATCCAATCTATACTTAATTTAAACATTAATAGTAATATTTGCTATCTGGCAAGAGCAAATTCTATGCAGGCGATCTTTCTATTACCCCATGTATTCTTACAAATTGGCTGGAAAGCAACCAATGTCCTTGTTTAGTATTTTATTGGATTTGAATCACTTCTTATTCATCTCATACTTTGATACAATTGGCTTGTAACTAGCATCTCATGTCTTCAAGGACCACTATGGCACTCTGTCTATAAGCTTTTAAAAGACGAAGTAATTTGTTTCTTTTTCTTTTGGAAAATTATGTGGTTTGCTTCTTTTCTAAACTTTAAAAATAATTCCAAAGAACTCTAATGTCATATATATCTGTTAAAATAATACTTCATTCTAGGCTTGTGAAAATGCAAAGTTAAATTGATATTGTAACTTTGAAATAAACACTGCACAAGTACAGCTAATCCATGGACCTTATTTTGTTTTAGTCTTCATGCTACAACAAAGGATAAAGATTTCTATCAACTGAAACCAATGTATAATTTTTGTAGAGAAACACATTTACAAAAACCATTGAAAATTAGTTCATGGTTTATGTTAAATATCTGTCTATCCATCTTTGGACACAATATCCATATGTCTTTCTTTCACTACATCTTATCTCTAAACTCCCATTCCAGAACCACACAATCTGAGCACAGTATCTCCACAGTAACCCAAATGGTTCATATTCCTCAACCTGCAGAAGAATAAGGCACTTTTGTGATCACTGAGCAGTCATTGTCTACACACACTTTCTCTTCCCATCAATCATCAGTGGTACTCCCTCACCTAGTCAACAGAATAACCAAAGGTACGTGGGCTTGAAATGATGGGTGCTTCTCAGGTGTAGTCAATGACTCTGAGAAAAACTGGGTCCATTGGAAGCTAGTGAGGCATTAGTGTAACTCATACTTACAGAGAAACATGGGTCTCAGGTTCTAGTGAGCTCCACCACTTTACCTAAATGATTCTCTGATCAACCACTTAAATATTCTGGGCCTCAGCATAAAATGAGGAGTTTAGTCTGATTAATGGTTCCTTATCATCATGGGTATTACTCATAGAGCTATTCAATATATGCACATTAATGAATAAACAAACAGATCAATGGAATAAATGGAGGATGCATAAACAGACCCAAATAGCTGCATGTGTTTATTTGATGAAATAAGTAGCATTGCCTAACAGTGGGGGAAAAGAGGGTATCTGATAAATTATATTTACGTAATTCGTACCCTCTGAAAAAAATTAAATTGCACCCCCAGCTTACTTCTTATGCCAAAATAAATTCCCAGATGGACCACAAATGTAAATACATAAAAAAGCAAAACCATAAAATTCTAGAGGAAAACATTAGAGGATTTTATTATATCTCTGTGAAGAAACCCTTTCTAAGTCATAAAACTACTATGATTTCACAGGATAGATTGATATTTTTAATACATTAATTTTAAAGTTCCTGAATAAAATCACAGATAACCTTGAAGACAAAATAAAGAAAAAATTGGGATAAGCATTTGCAAAACTTATCATGTCGGGTTAATTTCTTTAACATACGAAGAGATCTGATAAATAAATCAGTAAAAGATAAGTATCTTATTTTTAAGTGGTTAAATATGAAGATACAGTATGTAGAAAATAACATACAAATGATATTAAAATACAAAATATACTCAATCTCACTGAAATTTTTAGACATCACCTTTGGAAATAAGAATTGAAGCACTATGATCTACTTTTAAAAGAGATTTCATTGATTGACTCTAGTTTGAAAACCACTGAGCTAGATATTGCCTGAGATCCACTAATCTCTGAAAGTACCTGTGATCACCCTGTCTTTATCAATCTGTGATTCTAGCTATTGTCTCATGTCACTTTCCCTACCGTTGACAGGGAATAGTGCGGCATTTATAGTGCCATGCTTCCTACAGCCACCCCACACTGCAGCAACCATATACACAGCCCTCTGCATTTCTTTAGCTAAGGGCGTGGGTGTGGCTAGGAGGAAATCATACACATATCGCATGGGATGTTTTCAGAGTCATGCTTTCCCAGTATGCGGCTTCAGTTTTATTCTTCAAGACGTTTCTCATTGTTGATCTTTCCCTTTCACATTCACTAAGCTGTATCATCCTGCAAAATTTCAACTTCCTTAGTCCTTTCACTGAGTTGCTGCTGCTTGTTCATTTTTACCAGATGACCTCATCTCATTAATTCATAGAGGAGAAAAAAGTTATTTCTTCATTTCTTCACCAATCTTCCAGACCACAGTGCGAATGTCCTAGCATCTCTGTGCTCTTTTTCTCTCTAATTTTGGAGTCAGAGGAAGATATGTCTGTTCTGTACAAAGGAAACACCTTTATCTGTGATTTGTATCCCCATGCCTCTGACTACTTCAGTGGATTCTGCATTATTTTTCCCTTCTCTGTCTTATATCTTCAATCTCTTCCACTTTCTTCTTGTCTAGTGTTTCTCAACCAGGAACAATGTGCCTCCCTCCCTCAGGGGATGTTTGGCAATGTCTGTAGATATTTTTGATTGTTGTGACTGGGGTGCTACTGAGTCCAGTGGGTAGAGGACATGCATCCTGAAAAACACCTACAATGGACAAGACACTGCCCGCATCCTGTGCTCAATATCATGACGTATTACCTGGTTCCAAATGTCAGCAGTGTCAAGGCTGAGAGACCTGTTAGCTTATAAACATGTGCCTGCCTTCCTTCTCTCTTCCCCATACACACCAATTATATTTTAAAAATCCTTTTCTGGACCCTTCATCCCCCTTTAGCTATTTTTACCTTTCCCTTCCTTCTTTTCCCAGCCAAACTTCTTGAGAAAAAAGACCAAAACCCATTGTTCTCACTTGCTTTTATCTCAACTATATAAGGCAATGTGGTTTCAGCCCAGGCTATGCCACTGAAACCACCCTAAGAAGGGTCACCGAGAATTCGATGTTGCCAAATCCTAAAACAAGTCTCAGTCTTATCTCAGAATACTTCTCTGTGGCATTTGGCTTTTTTCTTTCTTTTGACAAATGTCTCCTTAAAATTCTCTCATTCTGTGTCTTCCACACCTTGATTTATTAGATCTTAGAATGATAACTTTTTCATTCTCCTTTTTAGGATCCCATATCTTTATTTTAATACAATGATATTCCTTATTATTCTGT
Organism: Hylobates moloch; assembly: GCF_009828535.3. Classification (NCBI taxonomy): domain Eukaryota; kingdom Metazoa; phylum Chordata; class Mammalia; order Primates; family Hylobatidae; genus Hylobates; species Hylobates moloch. The sequence continues at coordinate 165,141,011 of NW_026652278.1, read as the reverse complement.
CTCTTGGAGTCTTCTAAGACTATATTATATCCTCTACGTCAAGCTTATAGTATCCACCACCTAAAAGCTGATGATTTGTAAATATATAACATTAAACAAAATAGTTCTATGGAAGTCAAGGTGAATGTAATGGATCACCTGTGTTAGGGCCTCATCCTGTATACCTCCAAGGCACTTAAAATTTTATATACAAGAAAAAAACATACTTTACACTTCAAAATGACATTTATTCTCTTGTATTTCCTATCTCGTCATAAACACGATTATCCAACCAATCTTATAAACCAGAAGCCACACAGCTGGGAGTCATCCATTCCATTCTGTCGCTATAACAAGTATTATTAAATCTGCGTCATCTATACAAATGCTTTTTGACTTAAGATGGGGTCATGTCCCAATAAATCCAACCTAACTTGAAAATAGCCTAAGTTTAAAATGCACTTAATATACCTAAACTACTGAATGTCATATCTCAGCCCAACCCACCTTAGGCATGCTCAGAACACTTCAATTGGCCTATAGTTGAGCAAAAATCATCAACGCAAAGCCTGTTTTATAATAAAGTGTTGAATACCTCACTTACTTTATTGAATACTGTACTGAAAGTCAAATCAGAATGGTTGTATGGTGCATTAGTCCATTCTCACACAGATATAAAGAATACCTGAGACTGGGTAATTTATAAAGAAAAGAGGTTTAATTGGCTCATGGTTCTGCAGGTTGTACAAGAAGTATAGTGGCTTCTGCTTCTACGGAGGCCTCAGAAAACTTACAATCATGGCAGAAGGTGAATGGAAAGCAGGCACGTGTTACATAGTCGGAGCAGGAGGAAGAGAGAGAGGTGGGAGGTACTGCACACTTTTAAACAACCAGAGCTCATGAAAACTCACTCACTGTACAGTACCAAGGGGGGATGGTGCTAAACCATTCATGAGAACTCTGCCCCCTTTATCCAGTCATCTCCCACCAGGCCCCACCTCCAGCAATGGGGATTATATTTTAACATGAGATTTGGATGGGGACACAGACATAAACCATATCACATGGGTACCTGAAGTATGGTTTCTACTGAATGTGTGTGGCTTTTACACCATCATAAAGTCAAAAAATTGTAATCAAAGCATCGGAAGTTGAGGACCATCTGTATTTCAAATATGACTTCTCCCATCCAAATATGTCACCATGAGTGCCATGACTTAGTTCCCCATCATGTCTCACTTGGATTGTTATAATACTAATTAATGTCCCTACCACTAGCCTCTCTACACTGCTTCAAAGGTCAACTTTTAAGACCAGGTTTTATCACAGCTCTCCTCTTTCTAAAATCCTTTCAGAATTCTTTATTGCCTGAGCCAGATTCTGAATTGTTTTACAAAGCACATAAAGCTTTAATAACGTGACACTTGCCAAGCTCTTAAGCCTTATATCTTTCTCCTTTGCTCCTTCCACTTTATGTTCCAATAATATGGAACTGCTTAGACTTTCCCACACTCAACAAAATGTTTCCTATCTCCTCAGCTTTGACATTTTTAATCTTAGTGCTAGAATCAACCAGCATGTTCCGTCTAGCCAACTTCTATTCTGCTTTCAAGACTCAGATAGGTGTCTGTCAAGAAAACATTCCTTGGCACTCTTTGAAGATTAGTTGCTCTCTTTCATCCTCATTGCCTTTCTGCTTTGTATTTGTGTTCAAGGTTACATTTGCCCCATTGTATTGCAATTTTAAAATACCTATTTACTTCCCCTACTTAATCATGACTTGTTTAGGAAGGATCTCTGTCTTAGTGGTCAATGATATAGCACCAGAGCCTAGAAAAACGCTTGGGACTTGGCACTCAATGAATGTTTGTTAAAGAAAGGAGAAAAGAAAAGAGGTAAAGAATGAGGCAGCCATAAATTCTTTACTAATTGGCCACAAAAAAAGGTCTAAAAAACGTTAACTCCAGCATCCAAAGCATTTGTGAAACATCTCTATGTTCTTGGTAGTATACTGAGTACCATACAAAGCCAATTAATTTAATTGATAAAATATGCTCTCAAATAAATATAAAACTAATAACTAATCCTTAATATGACTGAACCTGATGCAATTGTACCATTCCAGTAGCACACATGAGTGAATAACACTAGCTACGAGGTTTCCTTACTTTAGCGTCTCAGTGAATATTTACTTCCTCAGTTAATTTTAATTCCTTAACAATAAAAACCAAATTTCTCAAAGTGTGTCCCAAGGAACCTGGTCCCATGAGACTTTCTCACATAAAAGAGTCCTGTGGTCCATCATGACTGTACAGCATACATGTCATATCTCTCTACTCAAGCTGGAGAATGCTCTATTAAAAGCAGATTAAAAGCTGTGAGAAAACGTCATAGTAAGGAAATCCATTTACATTTGCTGTATCTACCAACCCACAAACTCATTTAATCATGGAACCTTTTTCATGCCTTCCCTATAACATCTCATGATGCTAGTGTTCTGTAAAACAAACTGTAGGAAACACTGGTCAGAAGGGTAGTTTTAAAAGCATTAAAACTTTAGCCCTTTCCCAAGTCACCAAGCCTCCCTCACTCTACTGGGTCAGGTCAGGGATGAGGTTGGGAGTGATGCTGCAGGGATGGATATTCAACTGCGGAACCCCAAATCAATTTCATATTTATTCCAAATAGTTTCACCAAAAATTTTTTAAGCGGAAACTGTCCATTACTTAAAAAATCTAACATCACTTTTCTGTAAAATTATTAATACATTATAGAACCAAAATTTTATTACTATTTTGGTATAAGAATTAGGATGCAAATAAAAGGTAAAATTATAAAAGATCTTTCTTCAAAACAATTATCTGAAAATAAAACAAGTAAAACGGTGAAAGATCTTATTTCATAATTAGACAGTACAACATGAGCTTTTTCTATTTCATCAAAAATGTGTACTGTGGTTACAAAGAATCATAGTGCTAAAAAAATGATGTTGAGATTACCTAACCCAGTTTCTTAATTTTGCCAGTGAGGACTTTGAGGCCCAAAGATGTTAAGTGACTTATCAAATATTACCTGAATACTTAGAGGGGTTGCAGACATAAGGCTCGTGATTTCCATTTCAGTGCTTCTCTATTTCCTGCTAATGAATTTAAGTCTAGGAATAGTGTTCAGGATTAGAATCAAATAAAATGTACAACAATACTAACCTGTTACACATTCAGTTCAATGTGGCTTGTAAAGTGCTCTTATTCATTGTCACAGTTGACAGTCACATCAGCATTGTAAGGTGAATTGGGCCGCCCTTGCCTCCTTCATCACCCAGATTTACAACCTAGTCCTAAGTGAAAAGTTCACTGTGCCTGGGAGATAATACCTTGTTAAAAATGTAGAAAAACTCAGTTTTGCTTTCCACAGACAGGTCCAGGAATAGCCCAGCAACAGCTTCGACTGAAGATGAGGTTGATACACTTTAGTGGAAACTAGAGTTCTGAGAACTCTGCAGCTAATCAGAGGTTGTATTTGTCTATGTTTTGCTGTTGCACACTGCAGATGGAATTTCAATCTCTTAAATGGTTAAAAATACACATTTTCAGGAATCCAAAGTGTTTAACTTGAATCAAATCTAAAGTAAAAGACAAACAGTCTGGTACATGGGGAGCTCTTCTAAAACCACTCTTCCGAAGACAAAAGAAAACAAGGTTGGTATTGAAGTGGAGCCATTTTCTAAATAGCTCTATCAACTAAAACTGAGGCCTCACTAAATGCAAACGATTAGAACGTCACGGAAGATGAGCAAACATTCTACTGCAAACAGCACTCCCAGATCCACAGAAACCAGGTCACTACTATGTAAACATTTTGCACCACTTCGTAAACAGATAAAAATATCAAGTCAGTCTGGTGTAAACAGACCAACAGCAGGAGAAGCCAGCATCCTTCTTAGATGGGGCTCTGCCTACAAGCAGAGACACATTATCAACTGATTTAGAATTGCATTTCATGGTTTCCATTTAAGTAATTACGTTTTCTGAAATCTGGCCCATTTGTTGAGAAGACAGTGACAGGGTAACAACAAATTGAAGGTGGCCCACTGCAGGCTCCAGATATTACTCCGTAACTTATATCTTTGCTCATACCACTTCTGAAACCAACAACGATTTTATGCCATAATTTAAAATATGAGCTGAACATGGCAGATACTAAAATACAAAAGACTGTGCGCTCATGGGCTGACTTTGAGGATAAGAGACAGGAAAACTAGGGGAGAGAAACAAGTCCTGCATGTGAGTTAACCCCATACATGGGGGCTGGGACACATAATTTACAAAGTATCTAGCATATTTTGGCAAAGTATTTAATTCTCTCTCATTCTACCGTAATATCCTACCTGGCCCATTCCGGCACCCATTGCTTCTCTGCCTTCACAATTATCAGAAGAAAAAGGGAAGTAAATAGTGAAGAGAGAGAGGGTTTAATCTCTTAAACATGTCTGACATTGAAAAGACCAAGTAGACTGGATTTACATTAGTTGTCTTTGAAGATCGTTTTCATGTACACCTTTACTAAATATTTATGGAGCTCCTTTTGTTGCCTGTCCCTCTACTACTCAAATGATGGTAAAATGGATAAAATATGGCTCCTGCTCTCAAAGAGCACATGTTATATACTCAAATATATTTTAAACTTGTGGGACATTTAAGAATATATGGCTATTTATAAACCCTTCAGGCAGATAAAATACATACTCAAATTAATACAGCATTCACCTTCACTAACCCATATGTGACTCAGGTGCTAAGCTTTTGATATTTTTTAAGAATTGTGGATCCGACACTTCTTGTGTCCTGCTCCAAGTTCCCTTGGCCTCACATTCAGCTCTAGGTGCAGTGATGAGTTCTATGCCGGCCGCCATTGGCTTTGCACAGGTGTAACATGGCAGTGCCTCATCTCAGGCATTTGCTGTTAACTCTGGTGTCCCTTCCAGTATATTTTCTGACCAGGTGGCAAGGAAAACCTGCATGAACCATTAGCATTCATGAAGCACAACCCAAAATTATAGAAGAGCTACCACTTTGTGGGACGATCCTTGAAAAGTGAAGGAAAGAAATGGATAGAAAAGTGCTTTTCTCTTTCTTCCTTCAGATGGACAGTTCCAAGATGCATTCCACAAAGGTTCTCAGAAGGTCATGGTGAAATCAAGCATCTCTCATATGCAGACACAGGTGATCAGCTGCATAACATACCTTGTTTTGATATCGCCTCCCTCATTTCACTCCCTTGGTCCCCACTTCTACTCCCTGGGAATATGTTCAATATAAACTCCCTGCCTGCAAGCTTTATCTCAGCCTGCTCTGGGGGAGACCATAAGACAATGTGAATTGTCCCTCAATGTGTGAGTTTTTTAATGATGTTCAACGCAACTAAAATTTTTTGCATTTCTTTTTGTGATTCTTCCTTTAGACATAATTTTAGGAGTTTAACAAAGATTTCACCTACATATTAATCAGTATCTTTTTCAAAGCTTCTCCCTTAAATGACACCTTCATTACATACAAGGAGCTTATCTAAGCATTGAGAAAGGAAGAAAGGAAGAAAGAAAGAAAGAAAGAAAGGAAGAAAGAAAGAAAGAAAGAAATCAAAGCAGATTTTTAAACTGCTTGACAGAATCTGAGAATCCACAGCATTTGTGAAAGACCGTTTCTTATGATTAAGTTTTTGCAACCATGAATAATGCCAATATGTTACCTATAATTCTACTTTGTTTATATATTTTTTTGTTGTCTCTTTTTCCAATTCCTAACATTCTTCTTTCTGGTCAATTCAGTGGTAGGAAATACAGCAGAGAATGTGAGATGATGCAGAAGGAAGGCATTCAAGTCTGAGTCAATCTGAGAGATGACCCAGCTATCCACTGTGGAGGAATGGAGACAGAAAATAAAATTAGAGCCACATGCTAGAGAGAAAATAAGACTTTATCTTGTACGTGATTAGAAAACTCATTAATGGAACACATACGATATATCCTGCAAATTCAAGTTTTCACTTGCTATTTATGAAACCTTTGCATATCCACTTTATTCTCTTGAAAAGTGGACACATACTCCATCCTGCAAATATGCTACGATGTACTTGGTCATGTTTCCTACTGTTGGATATTTCACCCTCTTTGGATATACATCAAACTGACAGTAGTAATTTCTGGGAAAGGGACTAGGATTGGCTTGGTAATCAAAGGGGATTAACCTGCATCCATAAATTTTAATGCCTTACAAGGAGGGTATATTCATGTATTATTTGAGAAACTTGAAAGCAATAATTTTAGAAAATCTCCCATGTCTTAGTTTATATAAAAAGAAAGGCCGACAGGCTATAAAGGAAAATGCCATTTGTACTTTAATACACGCCACAGATCACTTGCTGTGCTTTTGTGACAATTCTCCCTTTCTTGTACCTCCCTTTGCACCCAACATCTGTATCTTGTTTTTGATGTCAATTATATCCTGATCTTATGTGGGTCAAATGTTAACGGGGAAAACATCATTGCTTCTACCTGGGTGTCTATGTTGCTTATTTAGCTGGTGCCTTTAGTTCCATGCCTGCACCTCTCTGTTCTGCTTAGAATTTCTGGAGCTGCTAGTCTGCAAGCTACATTTCCACACTCCCTTCCCTGTTGGCTTCTCATTCAGTTCTGTCATTTGAAAGTGCTGCCAGGAGATCAGAAAGCGGGAGAAACTGAGGCATTTCTTGCTTCTGGTTCAGATCCCAATGGCCATTGCTGACAGTTGTTGGCTGTTGCTACGAGAGCAGCAGGCTCCACAGCCCCTGGAAGCAGTAGCCACTCACCTAGGTGCTGATTGCTCTAGAAATGTCAGAATTTCCAGAGAAGGCTGAAGAAGCTGGTTCCAGGGAGCTTGGCTCAGGGGGATAGCAGCAGAGTCTTAATCTCCACCCATCACTCCTTCCTTTTTTGGTCCCTTGATACCCCTTTCTCTTTTTCCTTTAGCTCCTCTAGTCCTTGTAGGTCCTTTGTATCCAATTTCCTTCTACCTAAAATGCTTAGCATGATTTTGTTTTCCTGACTTGATGTTGACTGATCCATTACTTTTAGCTCTAAAAATGTTCAAGGTTGTTTTTTGGTACAGAAGTATTTACCCAAACTACTTAATTTATCTTTTACTCCACTTCAAGCCTTGACTTAGACAAAGAGCAATACATTCTCAATTCACTCAACCCCTGCTATAATACCTGAGGTTGATTGGACTTCAGAAAGCAATCATCCGGGCTTCAAAGCAGAGAATCCAGTTTTATAAATGCACATAGTGACCATGTCCGTAAAATGCTAAAACATCAAGACGTCAAGTGGAGGTTTACGTCCATCATCCGGAGGTTTCATACCAATGATGCAAAGCATCCAAGCATTTGAAAACACCTAGATGACTGACTAAAACTTTCCAGGTAGCTTGACATTATGTAGCCAAAGCTTTGAAAGGCACTCAGACAGTTGCAACCATTTTCAACGTTGTGCTTTTAGCATATGAAAGCAAATTGCTTAAAATACAGCATATTCCCATCATGTGGATCTCTGTGGCAATCAGCCCATTACAATCCTTTTAAGGAGGACATTGATGAGTCCTCTGTGGTTTCAGAGATGAGAGGTCAGCAGCAGAGACTGTCAGAATCACATGGCACCAATAGTAGACAAATAAAGAATATTCAGAATACATGTATTAATATGCCAGTTAATATTTCTGCACAGTTTGTTTTCTCAGCAGTATTTTGCTATCTAGAGACAAAAAAAAAATGTGTTTTGCTTTACAAGTGTGACATGATTGATGCTTTACTAGGAGAGACGTTTCATAACGAAACAGATGTCTCCTGACAAGAAAGTTATTGGTACAAGCAAACTACATCATTGCAATAATGTTAAGGTTCAGACTCAAGCAAAAGATAGTAAAAGAGTGTGGGGGAGGATGGTGGGGAGAAAGAGAAAGCAAGCATGAGGTAGTGAGATACAAGGGACTGAGATATAGTTTGTTAGAAATCTATATCCTTAACCTACCACATGGGCTTGATCTGTGATGAATTGAGACAGGATAGAGCTCTCAGAAGGCTAACATATGCAAGCTTTAAAAAGCCAATCTCTGCACGTATTCATTTGTCAATATCTTAGCAGTAAGCACTTCTGGCTTTCCAAAAACTCTTAACTTTATGATATCAAAATGTTATTATGTGCAAATTAAAGGTGATAATGCCCTTATTCCATCATGACAGATTCACAGAATCGTATAATATATAGAATATTGGATCATTAGGAATTTTGTTATAGTATTTAATTTACTTGTAATGTTTTTCATTATTATCAATTCATATAGGACATAATCTATAGAATTAAGAGAACAGATTTTAGAACTAATAGGCTTTCTGAAGAAAGGCAAAGGAGGGTTAAGCTATGTGCCTCCATAGGAAAGGAAAGTTTTATACTTAAAAGTCAACCAAACAAAAAACAAACAAAACATAAAAGTTCAGGATGTAAGCTAAAGTCACAGATCTAAGTGGAATTTATTTTGTAAACTTGATTTAACAGTTTCATAATTTGCTTTTCTTCAACTTCCCAAACACAATTATTAAGATCCTTAATATCTAGCAATGAATTCTATTCAAGTATGTCATATATATATATATGGTTTCAGTAGAAAAGATGATGATGTCTTCCATCATCTACAAAGCAGTACATTCCTTGGACTGTAAAGCATTTTCAGAATATTTTTCAACAACCTAATGCTGTTTGCATCTCTGTCTTTTAGATTCATGCTCTGAAGATGCTCATGAAAAGTCACCTGTCCCTGACACCTTTTTTCCAGGTTGATTGTTACTTGCTACTCTTCTTTCTTACTTACTTACCCATATGAAGTATTTTTGAGGCTGCCTTTTAAGGAAAGCACTTTTTTCTTCATATCCGGCTTCTGACTATCTCACTTCTCATTACAGAGCAGAGCCTCAGGATAACCTGCTGTCAATCAGTCTTCTGCAGGCGTCCTGCCAGGCCAAGAAGCACATGACAAGGGTGGCTTCAGTGATACCTAGGTTGTCTTGTACTGCAATGCAATACTGACTGATAAACATACTTGCCAAACAAACACATACAAATATTCCCATCAATGGTTTGATTAGGTGTTTTATAATCAAAACTATGCAGTCATTTCATGGTTTAGACTTGCTCAATATTAATAGACATTCAGTTATCTGGGAAATAGATGCCAGAATCTCAGGCACTCAATAAGGCATTTGGAATCCATGATGTGTCTTTCTACATTCTGGTTTATTAGAAGATTTTAGCAGAGATCTTGATGGTGAATTTGGGCCTAGTTTCTCTTTTTTTGGACATGAACTATTAATATATAACAGATTCTGACAACCTCTCAAGGAGTTTTTATAATTATCATAGGATATTGACTCAAGCATATTTCCTCCTAGAGTAATATAAATGTGATATACAACGAAATTTAGATAGATTAAAGAATAGATAGTAATGTTTCTTGCAGATGTCCTACTGTGGATACGTGATTGGAACTTGCTTGTGACTGTAAAATAAACAAATAAAAAAATTGCACCTTTAGGACTTGGAAGCATAAGCAATGTGCAGAATTAAAATACATAATCAAGCATTGTTCTTGTAATTCCTAGGACATCAAGGTTCAGCTTTAGAAATAATGGTAAGCCTCACTATCATGAGCAAAAATGCAGGAAAAAAATGTAAAAATATGTCAGGGAGTCCCCGGAACCATATTGCTACCAGGAGGCACTTTAAATTGTGCAAAAGAAAAGGTGTCTTAATACAGTAGGATTTATTCTTGACAAATTGCACTTTGAGCCACGGGGAACTCTTCCTATGATAAAATGCAGACTATAACCTTCGTCTTTGCTTCAGTGAGACAGGCAATTCAAATAGCACTAAGAATGAAGTTCACAGAGGCTGAGTCCTTGGACTGCAGCCATTCCCATGATAACATTCCTGATCTGGCACCCAGTACTCTCCAGGGCAATTTAAATTTGTATAAAAAGTTATTTAAGACAGATTTAATATTCGAAGTTAATGTTGAACAACCGCATCAACAGAGATGGAAAATCTGAAAATAGTTCTAAGGACTCTGGGTGCTAGCAGGCTAGCATGTCAGTTGTGGAACACAGAGAAGAGCCAATGGGACATGCGAGAAGATGCTAGCCCTGAACAGGGCTGTTCTCTCAGTCATGGTGACAAGTGCTAACACAAGTTCCCAGGGGGAGAAAATGCAAATGGAACCTTCTATCAGAATCATAAAGTGGATCCATTTGGTTCTTTTTCTAGGGTGTATAGATATTCTCAATAAGTTTCTTCAAATATTTTTCCATAAGCCCATGTTTGAACACTTTGAGTCAGGAACCTGAAGATACCTCTCCAGATAGATCCTGTGAGCCAGGGAGTGCCCTTTATGTCCTTGAGAGCATCTTTAGTAAATAAAATATATTTTAGTTTAATTTGATTTCTAAAATTAGTATTTGGTTTATTAAAATCAAATGTAAAAAATCTAAACTTTCCTAAATTTTTTAAATTCAGCTAATACATCATTTTTTTTTCTATTCAGCAGTCTGGTAAATTTTGGCAAGCCTCAAGAGAGACGCTTTTAGTAAACATGCTAAATTTAGTAAATTGCATATATCGATTTACTGTATTTGATTTCTTTGAAATACTTCAAATGATTCTTACAACCAAAACCTAAGTACTTAACCATCCTTATAAATCTATAATACTTCTGATTTACAAATACAGTGACTCACAAGTTTTTCTGAACTCCTAATACAGTTTACTATCAGTACTATTTCCTCATACTTTTTAACTTAAAATCATGAATCTGGCCAGGTGTGGTGGCTCATGCTTGTAATCCCAGCACTTTGGGAGGCCGAGGCAGGTGGATCACGAGGTCAGGAGATCGAGACCAGTGAAACCCCGTCTCTACTAAAAAATACAAAAAATTAGCCGGGCGTGGTGGCTGGCAAGAGGTGAGGCAGAGGATGGGTGAATTGAGCTGAGTGAGTTGAGTGATCGGCCTCCACCTGTAAACATGAATCTATATTAATTTTCTTTTTTTTTTTTTTATTTGAGACAGAGTGTCGCTCTGTCACCCCGGCTGGAGTGCAGTGATGTGATCCCGGCTCACTGCAAGCTTTGCCTCCCAGGTTCATGCCATTCTCCTGCCTCAGCCTCCCGAGTAGCTGGGACTACAGGTGCCCACCACCACGCCAGGCTAATTTTTTTTTTTTTTTTTTTTTTTGTATTTTTAGTAGAGACGGGGTTTCACTGTGTTAGTCAGGATGGTCTCGATCTCCTGACCTCGTGATCCACCCGCCTTGGCCTCCCAAAATGCTGGGATTACAAGAGTGAGCCACCACACCCAGCCAATTAATTTTCAATTATATTATAAATTAGAACATAAGTCAAATCTCTTATATTCTCTAAAATGCCAAATCTATTACAAATACTGAAATATTACATAATTAAGATAATTTCCAAACAACAAAAACAAACTTTGAATTATCTTATTATTTCTATACTTACATCTGACTGGAGTTAAACTATATGCCCAACATATTAATTAAGGAATAGATAAAATTGATATTCAACTGGAATTCTCTAGAGTAGGAAAAATTGATGTTGACAGCTCGTTTCTAGTCTCAGTATCTTAGCATTCATTCCGATTGGTTGGTTCCAGTGGGAGTGTAGCAAACCAGCTCTCCAGAACAAAATGCCCTGATTTGTAGCGTATGCCAACATTTAAAAACCCATTCTCATGAGCCAGTTTGAGTACACTTCTGAATACCATTGCTTGATCCCATATGTATCTGTTGTTACAGGTTTTGCATATCACTTCTAGTAGAGGCTCAGTTCCAGCAATAAAAGGACTTGAAAACACGTTTGCTATATGTACACTATTCGTGGAAATGTGAAATGTTGCAGCTACTTGGAAAACAGTTGGGTAATTTCTCAACATGTTAAACAGAGTTACCGTGTGGCACTGCAATTTCACACCTAGGTATGTAGCCAAGAAAAATGAAAACACACATCCATGCAAAAACTTGTATACTAATGTTCATGGTTCGTAATAGCCCCAAACTGGAAATAACCCAAATATCTATCAACTGATGAACGAATGAGCAAAATGTGGCATATCTATACAGTGGAATATTATTTGGCAGTAAAAAGTGATAAAGTTATGATACATGCTACAAAATGGATGAACCTGAAAAACATTATGCTATATGAAGGAAGCCAGTCACAAAGGCCACATAATATATAATATAATTTATATAAATATCCAGAATAGGCAAATCTATAGAGACAGAAAGTAGGTTCGTGGTTTTCCAGAACTAGAGAAGGGCTGCTGAATGAGGGCTTGGGGGTTAGGTAGTAACTACCGATGGATGCAAGGTTTCTGGGGGGAGAGATTCAAGTGTTTTTAAATTAAATTATGGCACAACCTTGTCAATATACTAAAAGCCATTGAATTTTTCACTTAAAACAGATGGCATGTAAATTATATCTCAATAAAGCTGTTAAGAAATTTTTTGCTTGAACAAGTTATAATTTTATTTCTTTCTCGTGTAGGAGTTTAGGCCGGGCATGGTGGCTCACGCCTGTAACCCAGCACTTTTGCAGGCTGAGGCAGGCAGATCACCAGAGCTCAGGAGTTTGAGACGAGCCTGGCCAACATGGTGAAACCCTGTCTCTACTAAAAATATAAAAATTAGCTGGATGTGGTGGCATGTGCCTATAATCCCAGCTACTTGAGAGGCTGAGGCAGGAGAATCACTTGAACCCAGGAGGCAGAGGTTGCAGTGAGCTGAGATTGTGCCACTGCACTCCAGGCTGGGCAACAGAGTGAGACTCTGTCTCAAAAAAAAAGAAAAAAGAAAGAAAGAAAGAGTTAAGAGGTAGGTGAGTAGTAGAATGTTTCTTCACCTACTCTGAATTGACTAGATGGATTTTTCCATCTCCAAAATGTGGCTTATATTTTCAAGTCCAAATTCATTACTGCCATATACACAATCTCCCACCCAACAGGAAAGGAGAAAAAGCCAGGGTAGTACATACTCAAATTATCTTAATGGAAAGACCAGGACAGAGTATAACAAACTTCTGTTTACAATGTAGTCATATGGCTACAACTATAGGGAAGTCTGACAAGTGTAATCTCTAGATGGATAGACATGTGCCCCACTTAAATCTCAGCAGGTCCGATTATGAAAAAAAAGAGAAAATGTGTATTTTGTTCACCAGCTGCATCTGCAGTACTATTAATGAAGTAGCTCTACCTTTCCAAGATAATTTGGAGCAATTATCCTAAGAAAATTGGGATTAACTTCTCAGCAAGTGAGGTTTCATTCTTATAGAGAAGTTTTTCTTGTTTGTTTGTTTGTTTATTTTTCTGGATCAATAATATTTGAAAGTGCATACACCAGGACAGCTTTTCTTGGATCTTAAATAATGAGTTGAGCCTTTTAGTCAGCTGCAATGCCAGCAAGGACTCACAGTTCATGCCTTCTAAATGGGTGCTCTTGAAGACTTTGTCTTTGGAGTCTAGTAACACATAATACCCTATTTTCCAGCATAATTTGAATCTGTAATCCTCTCATATAAATGACTTTACAACCAGATTAGACTCAACTAATTTACTTATTGATTCTATTTGGAATTTGTATTCATCCTCTCTGGTTGTCCCTCAACTTTTATTTTGATATTTAAATAGCATTGAGTTTTGTTTCACATTATCTCTAGGATCTGCGTTTGGCTCTTCCTAGCGCAAATGATAAGGTGACTGAAATAACGGTGATTATCAGAGTCCAGATCTTATCCTCCAAGTGTGCAAAACCAGATAAGAAAGACCTTAGCAAGTGCTGGCTTGGAGCTTATGTTGTCCTCTGTAGGCTAGAGTCAAGATCTTTGTGTTTTCAGTAAGAACAAACAAGTTAATTGACAAAAATCAAAATTGGCCATTGATATTTAGTATGCTAACCTGGTGCCTTCCTATCTTATCTTTGTCACCAATAGGTAAGAAAAATCATTTTGATAAGTACCTATATTTTCTTCAAGAATTATTCCATCTCATTTATATCTACAGCTATAGTGGGAAGTATATGCGTTACTGACAATATCCTCCTTCTTTTATTCTAGGATTGTGCAGTTACTAGAAAGCTGTTTATACTCTTTGTCCACTACTAATAATACATTTGACCTGATTGCATCCTACTCCCCTGAGGCTTTCTCAGTCAAACGGAGAAAATAAGAGTATGACATAAGGTGGTTGTCAGTTTTAAGATATAAAATATTGAGCACACAGTAAATTCTCAAAAATGTTTGCAATTACTATTTTAAGTGTCACTTTAATAGTCTTAGACAACTATTAATATCTGTCAAATTACAGAAGGGTTCATTTCTCAAGAAAAAACACTCTCTTTTCAAAAAACAGACAAAAACTCTGATACATGATTTTTCTTCATATGTGTAGTGATCTGTCCTCCATACAGAACATCATCTTTATCTCAATTCCTGCCCTTTTTCCTGGTGTCCGATAATATGGCATTCATTTACTCTGTGTGGAGTAGGGTTCTCCTAGTTCGTCTCCACTGACCATGGTTTGATAAAGGCAGAAGATGATTTAGGACATTTTTTTTTTATCGCTCTGTCATGTGAGTGACTACTGAGCCTGAGCAGGAAATGGGGACTTACAACATTGCAAGGCTTTCTGTGTCCAAAGGTGCACACGGTTGGCTGTAACTGGTGTGCTATCGGCAGAGGGCATGTGCTTTAGGACTCGCCTGTAAGTAATCATACTTCTGGGGAGGTAATTTGCACATCAGATGAGATATTCTCTTGTGGCTTCTACATTAAAAATAGCCACTGTCCTTTGCTCATCGCATATGTCAGTGTGGACCAAGGCAGCCCCATCAGCAGGACAAATGCTTTGCTCCATGAAAATCCCTGGTCTAGAGGGAATGATCTGAAAATGAACACGTGTGAGTCAGAGAATATCTATCATCTACCTATTTATTTTCCTGTCTATCTCCACATACATTCGCATATGTAAAACATAACTTTAATAGCACAAATGTAAATGGATGTACGTTTTATATATAAGTGTAAGTGTGTATTTGATGCCTGGCTATAGACGAACTTCAGGAGAAACTTTGAAAAGTTTTAAAGAAAATTAACAACTATATTCTATTTTTCAGGGACTGAAGTCTAGGTGTTTTCTTGCTCTGCAGATTTTATGGTGTGTTTTTACCTTTATCCGTTAACTCTATGTAGCTAGTCTGTCCTTTCCTTAATATCAGAAGAGTGAAAACATCAAAATAGTTTCAAACCAAGTAGACTGAATATGTGAACAAGAACTACAAATTTCCTTTAATCAGCAATACAATTTGATACAAATTCCTACATTTAAAACAAATTCAGAAACTCATCTCCCTGCCCCAAGAATTGCTTTATCTCCCCAGTGTCAAACCCATGACTTAGTCAGCCAAGGAATGGATTAGATTCACATGAATCGGGATCTTGAAAGCTGACAAATCTGTGACTGTGAGAGACACAGACACCTAGGCTGCATGCCGTCCTTCCAGAATTCGGGGAAGCAATGTTAGAAGTTGGTGAGCAATGTCTGCAAAGCATCTGAAAAGTGGGAAGACCGTGATGATGGGCAGGAAACATTACTCCAAACTATGACACTTTGGCATATTGAGTATGTTAAGCTGGAGGAAATTAACAAACGTGCAAAAGCAGAAAGGGCTCCCTGACCTTTTCTTTCTTTTTCTCTGACCTTCTCCCACCTTTCTCACCTAACATCATAAAAATAATTATCCGACCTATCTGCCCTGGAAGTAAATCATAGGATGCTGACTCCAAAGAGGTCCTGCCCTATACTCTGAAGCCAAGAAGAATTGGAAGAAACTGGCCTTGCTAAGTTCCCCCCAGTTTATTACCATTAGCTCACACTCCCTTTGGTCCAACTACTTATTCTTTATCAAAACTAAGCATAAAAATATACAGCTTTTGCTTTGTCATTGAGTCTTCATTCCTAAAGTTTCCCATGTCATATAAAACTTAAATACATTTGTTATACTTTTCTCTTGTTAATCCGTCTTTGTTTCAGGGGTATCAACCATAAGTCTTACAATGAGTGAGTTAAAATATTACTTTTCCTCCCATACAAGGGAAGCAGGTAAGAGGTAAAACTCTTATTACGTAAGCAGTGGAGATCCAGGTGGTTGTGTCTAGACTTTAGAGAAACAGCTGTAAGGTGTGAGATCCTGACTACGATGGTTAAATGTGGGATTGGGTCCTAATCCCCAGAAGTCCATGCTAAGGGAAGTAATATAAAGATTTATCATCAGAACAGGAACTCTTACAAAGAAAAACAATCTATGAACGAGTTACAGGAACTAGAATAAATGATCCTATTTGGACTTCTCATAAGACAAACACAAGGCTGAGGCCTTGTGTTCTGAATGAACAGTTGAGACTTCTGGGGGTGGGTACGAGCCCTGCAATAGTACTTGGAAGACAATTTAAAGAAGTCAAGAGGAAGGTTATTGACAACCAAGAATCTGAATGTCCTTTTTGATTAAGCCAGAAATATAAATATAGTCAAACGGGTCATTTAGCAATCTCTAAAAAACACACAGCCTAGTAAATTATGAATGAAAGATCAAATGCTGTTATTACATAGGTCATGGCTTTCTTATTTCATAATTTGTAAATATCAGAAGGGAAATCAACAAATGTCTAAAATAATGACTGCATATGCATATGGACACCAAAATAAACGTTGGAATTCTAATAGTGAGTAAAATCCATATTGCAGTCTATATTTTCCTGATACGTTATATTCCACAGTCTGCAAAAAAAGAAAATTATAACTAAAAAAGAGATTAATGGACATGAACGCTAACTAGGGAAGCTCCAGTAAAGTGGAATTAGATCCGAACATGAAGTCAGGGAACCTGGGCTATAGATGCATCTGTCCAATAAGTGACTATGTGACTGAGGAAAAGCAGAAAACTGGTATGTATGGAGCACTTTTTTGACAACTCTCAGCAGGAGGCATTGTATATGCTATGCCATTTAACAACCACAAAACCTCTGTGTGTTAGAGAAATTACTACTATTTTATAGCTGAAAAAGTGAGGCTCAGAAAGTTCACGTGGCTATTGTCTGTTTTGAAAGAGAATCATTGAACAGATTTCTCAATTACTATATATTTTTTGATGAACATACAATATTTTCATCTGAGGCTGGGCACAGTGGCTCATGCCTGTAATCCCAGCACTTTGGAAGGCCGAGGCGGGTGGATCACTTGAAGCCAGGAGTTCGAGACCAGCCTGGGCAACATGGTGAAACCCCGTCTCTACTAAAAACACAAAAATTTGCCTGGCATGGTGGCACATGCCTGTAATTCCAGCTGCTCTATAGGCTGAGGCATGAGAATTGCTTAAACCTGGGAGGCGGAGGTTGCAGTGAGCTGAGATTGCCCCACTGCACTCCAGCTTGGATGACAGAGTAAGACTCTGTCAATAAAAGAAAGGAAGGAAGGAAGAAAGGAAGGAAGGAAAGAAGGAAAGAAGGAAGGAAGGAAAGAATTTTCATCTCAATCTTATCCAATAACGAGGTGTTTAATATTGTCATTTTATGATAATTCTAATACGTTGATGTCCATCTTGATCATATACTTGCTAGAAACTAAAAAAGACAAATATATTTTATTTTTCGTGTTGAAGTTAAAACTTACGTTGGGAATCTAGGTCCTTTGGAGAATGGTGTGAAAATTGGTGTTTTAGATCTTTGAGTCAGAAATTCTTCTAGCAGAAAAATAACTGATGGAATGTTTTAAGATGAGATAATATATAAATGGCTCTTGGGCTATAAAACAGGGAAATATATTAATTGTGTTAGCAATTAGTAAATGTTCTCAAATAATTAAGATGCTTATTTTAAACTTCTATGCAAATCAGAGTAGACACTTATGTGTCACAGTAGGCTGTCTTCTGACCTGAGAATAAAGGTAAAATCAAATCACAATTATATTAACAGTCCTCTAAGATGCTGTATCCTGTTTGCATTATCAGAAAGAATGACCTCTTATATGAACCAATTCATTTCAAATGGCCTTTTATGGGTCATCAGTTGTATATGAGTCATAGATGGCACATTCAAAAGGGGTTATTTCAGAGAGTTTAATAACAGGACAGAGTTAAGGAAAACAGACAGTGAAACATCCAAAGTTACTACCCATGGCTTGAAGGAGCAAAGGAATGGAGCCAGATGCCAGATACCTGTGGCCTTCTGGGGAAGAATACAGTTGGGCCAACTCATGACTTGGCTCAGACGGAGACGGAAAAATAAATACCTCTACTCTTTTCTTCTTATCTTCATATTTCTTGTGGTGCTTCCCATTGGCCACACCAGCTGGAGGCCAAGGGGCATGGCTGGTTGATGGAATCCACAGAGGTCTGCTTGTCATGGTTCAGAGCAATGTGGTGGAACTTGGAGGGCAAACAGCGATATCCAGAACAAAAACTTTTCTAACAGGAATTTATTTTTTCATTATTTTATTCCTGCCTTGTATGCATATTGGTGAGCACCAATTACATTCAAGATACAGTACTTATAAAGGTTTCTAGAGGAAGGAAAAGGAGAAAATACGCATATGAATTTATCTATGTTCTCAAGGTGTTTACAGGAGAGTAAGAAAAGTATACAGTAGTGCAAGGCAGAATATAATATGCATAAGAGAAATACAAAGAGTTGTTATGAGAATTAAGAGTAAAGAAGGAGGTCGGGCGCAGTAGCTCACGCCTGTAATTCCAACACTTTGAGAGGCCAAGGCAGGCGGATCATGAGGTCAGGAGATCAAGACCATCCTGGCTAACATGGTGAAACCCCATCTCTACTAAAAATACATAAAATTAGGCTGGCATGGTGGCACGCACCTGTAGTCCCAGCTACTCAGGAGGCTGAGGCAGGAGAATCGTTTGAACCCAGGAGGCGAAGGTTGCAGTGAGCCGAGATCGTGCCACTACACTCCAGCCTGGGAGACAGAGTGAGACTCCATCTCAAAAAAAAAAAGTAAACAAGGAATGATTGAGGCAATCAGAAAGGTTTCATAAAAGGCATGACCTTCGAAATTGGTCTGGTAAGATAAACAAGGTCTGGACAGAAACAGATGGCGGATCTATCTCACTTGGAACAACAAGTGTGGGAGACAAGATGGTGTGAAGATGGAAGCTGTGTCTAGGATTATTCCAGTCACATTGGAACATAGTGCACCTTTAAGGAAATAATGAGAGATAAAAATCAGAGACAAATCAGATAAAACCAGAATACTTGTCCCATATACACACACGTAAGCATTCGCGTTCTCGCCAGCACACACATTTATTAAAACAATGTTGTCATAGTGCAGAACTTCAGCAAGTCATTTTTTGAGGTAAATATAAATGCTGTGAAAGTGAATTGTACACTGATATTAGTGCATCCGCTAGTGTAAGACAAAATTCCATATGCACACTGGGCTTTCCTTCATTCCAGCTTTGACACAAGCACTGTTTAAATGCATGATTTTGCTGCTAGGATCACAGCACCATCTAGTGTGTTCTTTTTCGTTACGAAGTTCAAGGACTTCTGATCTGTTTCTAATCCTATTAGAATAATCATAAAGGTACAAAAAAAAAAAACAAAAAAAACCCCAGACTGCCATCCATTTTTGTCTTTAAAACATGCAGTTTAATAGATGGAAATTTGTTGGGATTTATTTCTAAAGAATCCCCCAAGAGAAAATTGCTCTGTCTCCTCAGTGACCGAGATGAAGAATGTATAAAAAGTAGTTTTTTGTCATTTTCCCGGTTTGCCAAATCTGGCAACTACAATGTAAAAAAAATTTTTTTCCCATTAAAAACAAATGCCAATATTATTTCTAAGTACATGTTTTAACACTTAAATTAAACAATGTATATCCTTACACATTAAACATCAATGTTGACCGTGTAGTTATATAACATAAAACTTAATATAAAAACCATAAATACTGTTTACTTAATATAAAAACCATAAATACTGTTTACTTAATATAAAACCATAAATACTGTTTACCATAAATACTGTTTAGTCATTGGAATATGACGATGAAGCTTTCAGCCATATATAATAAACCAACAGGGAAAAATAATCAGATCATGCAACAGAGTAACTGACATGCCAGAGAATCAGTCTCATTTGTCTTGCTGTTGGCTGGCTTAACAGAAGACAAAGAGAATGATGGAAAGAGAAGAAGACAAGAGTCACCGAGTCACAGACAGAAGAGAAAGCAAAGAACAGGAAGCAGAAAAGGGGAGTGGGAATTCGGGAAGAATGAAAACCACACATGTTGTTTCCCCACTTTCCATCTTTGAGAATTTTAAATTTCAACATCGGACTTGCAATGCTACCACGTTTTAAAATGAAGCCAATAATTTCCTATTTATCATTATCAAAAAGCATAACAAAATAAAATAACTAAAAAGAATACGCCTAAGCAAATGACACTCAACAGGAACAACACTCATGCCTCTCCTAAGCGTATTGCAATGTACCCAGACAACATTTAAAGAGAGAATGCAGCCCACGCTTTGGTGCCACAGCAATTAAGCCACCTTCCTATTTAACTTTTTGTCTGTTGATACATCTGAAAAGAGCTGATGCTCAAATGAAAGCAAATCCAGGGTTTCCTGATCGGAATATTTCATGTGGAGAATATGTAGGTTGAATGTTAACAAAGAGCCGGTGTATTGAGACGATGTTTCCCATTGCTTTATATGTCGGTGCTTTCAGAACCGCTGCTATGGGCAAGAACTTGCCCTTCAATTAGAGTCAGCTGCTACCCCGTAGGCGGTGGCTTGGCATGGTTATGGCCTCCTACGGCCATGTCTTGTTACAGGCTGAATTAACTGGGAGGAAATTTACACTGTCTCCATCAAATATGCTCGAAGTAAATATGCTTTCAAGATCATAAAAACCTATATTAAACACATTTTTACTATAGGGGGTCTGGTTCTCCAGCTTCCGCAGACATAGCAATCTCCTGGGGTGTTTAGAAATGGATAGCCCAGCGACTCACCCTCAGGCCAACTGAATCAGTATTTCTTTGGGGAGGGTCAGGAATTTGGCATTTTCAACAAGCTCACCAGGTAATTTTGAGATGGATCATTAAAAATAGGCTTTTATGAAAGCAACATGAATTCCCTGACATTTCCTATTGACCAATGGAAGGCTTTTCTCTGTATACTTTTCATAACCATTGTAGTTTGTCCTTTGAACAAGGGGTCTCATGTCTTGATAGATTTATACTGCATCATGTTTTAGCAACTGTGATCCCTATACTTTCTGATGCATCTACTCTCACTACAAGTTCAAAGTTTCAAAATCTTGACCTTCCATTCAAAATTATGAAAGCGTATTTTGTTTATTGAAGACTGAATAAAGTTTTAAGGAAGATACAAAACAATTTGTACAAGGTCCACTATACACTTCTACAAGACACACTCATTTCCTTCCTTTTCATTCTCTTTCTTACTGGAAGCCCCTTATGATTACGTCTCATCCTCTGTCCCACCTTCTTGCTGACCCAATCACCAGGAAAAATGCTCCACCTGATCTCAACATCTTATTTAATTCCTCTGTGTCTCTGTTCTTCTTTCTGCCTCTGAATGTTCCTTTTTCCTAGAAAACTTCAACATGTTTTTCAAGACACAGATTAAATGTCACTTCCTTATGAATCCCTCTTCCACCTCATCACCTCGCCTGCACTCTATGCACCTCACACCACACGGAACATTGAATCATGCCTCTGTGCTTACATGCCTCTTCACCGACCAAGCAGTAAGCTCCTTCAGAGAGGATAGTTTCTTACTTTACTGTCCAGACCCAACCCAGAGTATAGAGACAGTCAAAAATTGTTTATAGATTAAATGTGTAACCAGTTCTAAGCACTTGGTCATCTGGAAATCTGGAGTAGATGCGTGTATTCTAAAGTAAGACTTTGAAGAAATATTTTAAATAGTTTGATATCTTCAATAGTGAAATACCAAAGACCCCTTTTGCCCTCAACTTATTTTATTTGAGGGTAGTTCCTTATTTCTTTATCTACTCCACAGAAAAAAAGGATATGTATTTGAGGTAAATAAAAACGTGTATGGAATGATAGAGAATGTAGAGGCAGCAGCTACAAATAACTGGTCTGAGACTCTTTGAGATACTTTATTTTGTTTTTCTTCTGGCTAGATAATGAAGTAGTGCGTACAGAGGTGTTGCTATTTGCATCTGTGAAACACTATTCATCATTTCCCAGTCAGTTACAGGAGCCCCCAGAATTCTTCAGTATTTCTTAGAAAAAGAGGACATAGACAAGGGAACATAACATGCCGGGGCCTGTCAGGGGCTGGGGGACAAGGGGAGGGAGAGCATTAGGACAGACACCTAATGCATGAGGGGCTGAAAACCTAGATGACGGATTGATGAGTGCAGCGAACCACCATGACACATGTATACCTATGTAACAAACCTGCACATTCTGCACATGTATCCTGGAATTTAAAGTAAAATAAAAATTAAAAAATAAATGAATATTTTTAAAAAAGAAAATAAGAGGAGCAGTCTCTCAAGAGCATGAGTAGATCTCAGTGTGACAGGCCCGGCAGAGCACCTTCCATATCACAGGTTCTCAAGATGCTTGTGAAATAAACCTAAAATCCTTGTGAAAGTAAAGGTGTATTTGTTACAGATTAGTGCCAGTAAGATTTTCTATACTGCAAAGCACCATGAGTACTCTTAGTAGAAAATGTAATCACTAACAAACACTAACCATTAATCGAAATAAACACTACTCAGATGATCTAACGTACTGATGTACACTACAATACCTTTTTATATTTGTAGGTACTACATAAGATGTTTATTTTAGTAATAGTATCAATTGAAAGAGAATTTTAAAACTCACATATCATCCTTCATCTTTTAACATGGGAAATTCCATTGAGCAGAAAGTGAAAATATAGCTGTCTGCACCTTATATTTTGTCAAAAATATAATGATTACCACTTTCTTAATTTCAGAGTTAGACTTACTATGGCAAAAACATATGGACTCCATCATCTGTTTATCTCAAGATACACTTACACTCTATAACTGCAAATTAAGAACATATATCTGAAATAAAGATACATGTTCCATATAATTTTTTTAGTAGTACAGACAAGAATGCTATAATCACCAGTGGAATTCACACATATTTATGTTGAACAATCACTATAGAGCTTAATTTAATCAACACTAATCAACTTAAAGCAAGAAAAGGTAAAGTTAGTAATTTTATGATGAATAAGGTTAGCATTTTGATGTTTTATTATTATTCTTCTGATGTTATTAAAGGGAAATCATTGGGAAAACATTAACATTTAGGATATGTGTACTGTAAATGTAGTTAGGACAAAAGATTTTTAATCCATTTTTAGTGCTTCTTGATTGTGAACACATTGGAAAAATGTTCCATATATGAAAAAAGGAAGATTTGAAAAGATTAATTCCTTGAATAAGAAGTGCATCAATGACATTTATATTAGAAAACAACAGTCACAATTCAATAGCTGAAAAAGAACTATAGAGCAGTAAGACCAGTGGTTAAAAAGATACATACTTACATGTTTTTAAATATGCAGAACATCATGTGCCTTCTTTATTTTTTGACTTGCCTCTGATAAAGTGTATTACTTGAAGTTCTGCTTGTATGCATCATTACAGAGCACATATTTATCCCTACAATTCCAGTGGCCTGTTCTGATATCTGGTTTGTAAAGCTAGGTTTCCAGGTTAAGATTGAGTGAAAAGATGCAACAGATGTGTTTACTAGAGCAAGTCAGAGCAATTCAGGCCAGGGAAATCAGTGATGTTATGCTATTGAGCTCCTGAGTTCTCATTTGATAAGTGAAGGACCTTAAATCATAATTTATTGCTTCACAACTGTTATTTTATATCCATAGTTGTGTGCCAATTCCCAACATGTTAGCAATAGACTATAGATTTCACTAAGGACTAGCTGTTAAATAATTTGAATTCTATAGAGAATTATATATATAAGATAATGTTATAATAAAATATTTGGAAGTTTTTTTGAAAGTTTGTTAGTTTTTTTTCTGTGAAATAGCTCCTATCACTAAACATGTCTCCCAAATTAGTACCTTTATTTATTTATTTATAAATTACAACTGTAAATATTTGTCAGTAAGTATGAAAAGCAGTAAATCAATCAAATCGGATTGAAGCCAAATAGCCACAAACAGCTTTGTAATCAAAATTGAATGAGAGCCCACTTTTTATTCAAGATAAATCACATGCAGACACATAATGAGCTCCGAGAATTCATTCCTAAGACAGAAGAGCTAAACTTTGAAACAGACGTTTAATACAAGATAACACTTAAAATTATAAGGGACTTTGTGATACTCTAGGGTTAAAAAGAATGTATATCCTTTCAGAAAATTGGCTATTCTATTCATATGACAGTAAATTTAGGCTCAGATTCAAAATCTGTCTGCAGCTCCTGATTCCAATGAGTGTTTGGCAATTCCCAGGCCTGACAGTTTCCAAGTGCAATGTATTATAATGGTATGTTTCAGCCTAACCCAAACCAAAAATTTCCCATGTAAACTTAAATTTATGTTCTTTGTCCTGATTTCATTTATAGACGCCAATTATCTTTTGTGCAAGAATTAACATATCCACTTTATAGAAGACATTCACACTTGATAAAATACAGCCTTCCACAGAAATTAGTCACAACGTTTAACATATCTCTCTGACAGAGGATTATTCTTATCCATATGTCAAATGGTCCAATTTTGAAGCAATTTTCTAATAGGACTTGGATTAAAGGAAAGGGTGAACAAAAGTCAATAATCTTGAGGTGCTGGAAACATCAACCTCTTTAAGATATTAATATTTGCCAGTACTTGATGAGGACACAGATTCATTCTTTATTAAAAATAAAAATCTTTCATTTAGTAAACTCAGCTTTTAATTTAGAGATGAAAAGAGACATATCACATATGAAATACAGTTATTTGATATTTTAAGGTAATTGGTTTTCTGAAAATTAATGAGAATTAAATTCAATAAAAATGTATTAAGCAATAACATTTAGTTGTCCATGCTAGAATTACGGATATACCAAAATAAGCAAAACAAAGCAGTTCTCAAATTTCTTTCATTTAAAGGAAGAAAATTTGTCATATTGTCCCATACATTCCTAAGCCTTTGTTTTTCTTCATTATTTTTTCTCTCTGTTACTAAAATCAAATAATTTCTCTTTACCTGTAATGAAGTTTACTTACTCTTTTTTCCATCTGAAATCTGGTCTTAAGCCCTTAAAAAACTTCTGATTTCTGTTACTGTATTTTTTTTTATTTCAGCATTTTCAGTTGATTCTTATTTCATAGTTTTCATTTTTCTGTAGGGATCCCCATTCTCTCACTCATGAAGATTATAATTTCCCTTTTAAGACAAATTTCTGTTAGTGGTTTTAAGGTCTTTCCCTGTTTAAGTTCAACAAGTAAGCCATCTAAGGTTTGGTTTCCATTCATCACTTTTTTCTTGACTAAGGATCAAATTTTTCTGTCTCTTTGAATGCCTTGTGATTTTTTAAATGAAAATACTGGGCATTTTGAATAATACATTGTTAAGCCTCTAGATTTTAAAAATCTTCTTCTGAAAACTGTTCATTCTTGTTTTAGAAGGTAGGCTAATTACTGACTGATCATGTTGATCTTACTTGGACTTGAAATTTCACTTTGCTAGTACAGATCTGGATGAAGCCCAGATATTGCTGGGGCTTCATTTTATGCTTTGCTAGGGTAGACCCATAGTAGAAATTAGGGAGATTGGTCCTCAAACCTGATGTGAAGATTTTATGGTGTCTAGCTAATGCCAGGGATTTCTTTCTATTGTGATAGCAGAATGCCAAAGGTAAGAAGGAGGTAGATGTCAAGACATACTGCAAAGTATGTCTAGACCTACTCTTCTCCAGCACTGCTCATTTTATAGTATTTCTATTGCACTGTTAATCCCATAGTACTTTAATCTGGTAAGCACCATGTGGTCTTTCCCTATCTGTGGACAACCCATCCCCTAACCACCAAGGATGACTCTTGGCATTGTTGTGCGTAAGCTTTTGGAGTCACTTCTCTGCCAATTTCCCTTGTCTTTCATGCCCTACTCTACCCTGCTCAAGCTGCCCTCAACTCTGATCTCTGCCTCTTTGGTTTCTCTGAGTACCACATTCTCTCTTCAGACTGGGGCTCCTTGCACCATAGTCTGTGAATTGGCTCTCAGAAAGCTAGGCAATCACGGGAGTATAGGGAGAGATTCCCTTCTGTCAGTGTGCACAGTCTTGCACTGCTGTTGGCTGCTGCCTGAAAATGTTTGCTTCACATGTTTTTCCAGTTTTAAAGTTGTTTATGGCAGGACTGCTGGTATATTACCAGTCACCCCATCTAACACATACTATTTTATTCATTTACATTTACACACTGAATTTATATAACTCATTTCATTTTTCTAGGTATGTTCATGCTAAATAACTTTTTATTTAAAAGCAAACAAAACACTTTTAACAGTTTCCCATGGGGTCTTTTAAGAAATTTTCAATCATTAATTATAGAGTCCTAAAATAAAAATACGAAGTTTTTCTCCTTTTAAAAGTCATTTTCCTTTGCATTGTGCTCTTAATAGATATATTATTTCAAGGTTTATTGAAAACCCACAATGAAAAAGATGCTACAGAGATTATGAAGAAAAATCAGATAAAGAATATTTTTTAAGGAATTACTAGGCAGATAAAAATTTACTTAAAGTACCATGATACAATGTAAAAAGGAACAGGGGCATTGAGGCATCAGATAAAATATTAGGAGTATGTGGAAGAGAGAGAATATTTCAGAGGGGAGGAATGTAAAACGAAAGTTTAGGAAGCCAATACTTGAGCTAGGCCTTGAACTAGTTGTATTTGTTTATGAATAAGTGAGTAAGGAATGAATACCTCCACATTAAGGACACAAGTATTAACAAAAGCAAAAAGGTTAGAAAACTAAGGGTAGCTACAAGAAACGATAAGCACCTCAATTTGTTTGGAGTTTAAGGTAAGCTAAGAAGAAATAAAGGAAAATTTTAAAAGTACTCTAGAGGCAAGTCTTAGAGCATGAATACCAAGAAGGGGTTTGTACTTTCTTCTTCAGACAGTAGAAAACCTTTGAAGATCGTTTAGGCAGAAGATATTTTAAATGAATGAATGTTAACGTGTTATGAATGAATACATACCTTCAAATGATTCAGAATATTATCTAATCTGCCATGAAATCTTAGCACATTTGACAGCTATTTACTCTTACAGCAATCTAAACATAGTATATTTTGCAGCTATCAGTAATTATTAGTTTAGACTTAAAATCTTAGAAGTCAAAGGAAATTCTAGGTCATTAAAAAAATTAAAATTCAAAGGGGAAATCTATAAACAAAATAAATTTACTCATTTGTAAACTTAACTGTTGTTCTGAAATGTGAAATAATTAGATCGATTATTATTTCTTTGCCAGAGATCAAACTTAAGAGCCGATGATATGTGCAAAGTGATTTTCCTCCAGAGGAAAGACAGAGTGGTTAAAGCAAAAAAACCTGGCCTCTGATCTGGTCTCTGCCTTTAATGAGTGTGTCTCAGTACTTTTGTATGTAAATTAAATAGGCTATTTTTCAAAGTCCCTTGCAGCTCTAAAATTCTATACAGAGAAGTACTTGCTACTATCTAGGGTAAAAGTTTCCAAGTCATCTTTTCTAATTATTGAAAAGTGATATGAGCTAGAAAGAATTTCTCCTGTCCAAACAATATTGGTACTCTCTTTTAAAAATTTAGATTTGTTTGTATTGAACAAATCTTTACTGAGCACTTACTATGTGTAAAGAAATATACTGAGCTCTTGAGATGTACTGTTGACTAAGCCGGACAAGATCCCTACCTCCAAAAAAGGTGTGAGCCCAAGTCTGTATCAGATTGCAGGGGAATCATTGAAGTAGTTACACCAAACTTTATATCACAGACTTCTTTTCTGAGGAGCAAGTTAACCAGAAATGCAAATGAAAGAATGTCAGCACTGTGGACTTACTAGCACCTTCCAGCTCTGTTAGAACACTGTTTCTACCATGGGTCAGCGGTGTTGTTCCTGAAAATTTGAGAAAATCAACCACAGTCTTCAAAACATGTTGTTTCCAAGAATGCCTATCTCTGTTAGCGGGGAAGAGAAGAAATTAGAAACAAATAATTCCAATGAGTAAGCCCCTATTTTGGGCATTTATAGAGATTCCAGTTTAAAACAGTAGGAACCTTCTTAATTACTTTCCTCTTTAGGAGACACATTATTTCACTCTTTCCCTACAGTATCAACTCCTCCATAGACAAAGACAAAAATAGTGACCTATTTCTGCATCATAAGATTTACAGGTAATTCAATAACAGAAATAAACAGTGAAATAATTTTGGCCAATAAAATACAAGCAACACTTAAAAATGAAAATACTCATTTTCAACATGGATGAAGCATAAGAGATTCCATTAACATTCTATAAAAATATGACTTGATACAAGACTTTGGGATAGCAATTTTATGAAGCTTATGAAGAAACACAAATATTCATATCTGTATCGGTAAATATGGTGGGAAGATCTAACTTTGTATTGTAGTAAAAAATCACATAACATGAGCTCTGCTTTCTTATAAAAAAGTTTAAGTGTGCAATATGATATTGTTAACTATAGCACAATGTTGTATAGCAGATCACTAGATGTGTTTTTCATCTTGCATGACTGAAACTTTATACCCATTGAACAGAAGCTTCCCATTTCCAGCTCCCTCAACCCTTGGCAAACACCATTCTATTTTCTGCTTTGATGAGTTTAAAGATACCTCATATAAATGGAATCATGCAGCATTTGTTTTTCTTTGACTGACATTTCATGTAGCATAATGTCCCAAGTTTCATTCATGTAGCATATTACAGAATTTCCTTCTTCATTCTGGCAGAGTAATATTCATTCTATGTTTCCACACATATCCTTTCATCCATTCAGCTGTTGATGGACATTTAGGTTGTTTCCACCTCTTGGCAATTGTGAATAAAATTGCAACGAACATGGGAGTGCAAATATTTCTTTGAGATCCTGATTTTAATTATTTTGAATAAATACCCGAAAGTGGAATTGCTGGATTATATAGTAGTTCTATATTTAATTATTTGACAAACCTCCATATTGATTTCCATAGTGGCTGCACCATTTTACATTTTCCACCAACAGTGTACAAGGATTCCAATTTCTTCACATCATCACCTACACTTGCTGTTTTCTGTTTTTGTTTTTGTAATGGCCATCCAAACAGGTATGAGGTAATATATCATTGTGGTTTTGATTTGCATTTCCCTAATGGCTGATGATGTTGAGAATCTTCCCATATACTTGGCCATGTGTATGTCATCTTTGGAGAAATATCTGTTCAAGCCCCTTGACATTTTTAAATTAGATTATTCATTTTGTTTGTTGTTGAGTTGTTAGAATTTCTTACATATTTTGGATATTAACTCCTCATCAGCTATATAGTGTGCAAAAATTTTATCCTATTCAGTAGGTTATCTTTTCATTCTGTTGGTTGCCTTTTTATTCCTCTGTTGTGTAGATGCTTTTTAGTTTGATGCAGCCCCACTTGTTTACTTTTGCTTTTGTTGTCTGTGCTTTTGATATCATATTCAAAAAATTATTGCCAAGTCCAATGTCAGGAGATGTTCCTATGTTTTTTTCCTAAAAGTTTAACAGTTACAGGTCTTATGTATAAGCCTATAATCCATTTTGAGTTGATTTTTTGTGCATGATATAAAGTTAGGGTTCAATTTCATTTTTTTGCACATGGATATCCTGTTTTCCTAACCCCATTTGTTGATGAGATTATCCTTTCTCCATCATATGTTCTGTGCACCCTTATTGAAGATTAGCTGATCATGTATGCATGAGTTTATTTCTGGGCTTTCCACTGTATTCCATTGATCTATATATCTACCCTTATGCCTGCATCATACTCTTTTGATTACTGTAGCTTTGTAATATATTTTGAATTCAGCAAATTTTTAAGGCTTCCAGCTTTTTTCTTTGTCAAGATTGTTTTGGCTCTTCAAGGCCCTTTGTGGTTCCATATAAATTTTTAGAATTATTTTTCTATATCTTTGGGATTTTGGTAGGGATTGTATGGAATCTGTATATTGCTTTGAGTATTCTGGCCATTTTAACAATATTGAGTTTTCCCATCCATGAACATGAAATGTCTTTCTATTTATTTGTGCCTTCTTCAATTTCTTTTAGCAGTTTTATAGTTTACAATGTACAAGTCTCTCACCTCTTTAGTTAATTCCTAAATATTGTATTCTTTCAATGCTATTACAAATAAAATTATCTTATTAGACTGTTTGTTCTTAGAGTATAGAAATGCAATTAATTTTGTGTGGTGATTTTATGTTCTGTAACTTTACTGAATTAATTTATTAGTGGAAACATTTTTTGTATGGAATTGTTAGGGTTTTCTACATGTAAGACTATGTTATTTGTGAACACAGATAATTTTACTTTTTCTTTTCCAATTTAGGTGCTTCTTTTCTTTTCTTGCCTAATGGCTCTGACTAGTACTTCCACTACCATTTTAAATAGAAGTGACAAGAGTGGCCATCTTTGTCTTAAAGAAAAAGCCTTCAGTTTTTCACTATTAAGTGTGATGTTAGCTGTGGGCTTTTCATATGTGCTGTTTATTATGTTGAGGTAATTTCCTTTTATTCTTGGTTTGCTCAATGTTTTTATCATAAAAGGGTATTGAATTTTGTGAAATTTTTTTCTGCATCTATGGATACAACTATTTGATTTTTATCCTTCATTCTGTTGATGCGGTGTATTAAATTGATTGATTCTCTGTGTTGAACCATCCTTACACAGAGATAATTCCCACTTGGTCATGGTCTACAGTCCTTTAAATGTGGTCTTGGAATCTATTTGTGAGTATTCTGTTAAGGATTTTTGAATCAAAATCTATCAGAGATATTGGCCTATAGATTTATTTCTCCATTTCTACATGAAAGCTATTCTGAATTCCTTTTCATGTAATTCATTTACCTCCATTTCTAAATTATCAGTTTCTGGAGATTGTTATTGTTTCTTTCTTTGATTGAGCCATACTTCCTATTTCTTGGTCTTCCTTATAACTTTGTGTTAGTGTCTATGCATTTGATATATATGCTGGTGTTGTGGTAAGAGGAGGGACTATGGCAAAAGAATTTTCTCTTAAATTTTTCTGCCAGCTTTGATGCAGTTGGTTTTGTGCTTGCCTAGGGTACAAGTGCATCTTAACTGGTCCCTGGGTTTTTTGCAAAGGGAATTGATCCACGCACTGTTGTTAAATCAGTGCTTTCTGAGAGGAAAGAGGGTCTGGGGTTTCCTATTCAGCTATCTTGCTGACATCCTGAGGAGATTTCATTTTTATTAGTTGGCATGGTCTTAGGCTTGCAATAGTATTCAAACTGAAACTAGCTTAAGCTAAAAGAACTAAAAAACTAGAGCAAATACCTGAAAAGTTAGTGACACGAAGTACATTTTAGGCAAGGCAAAACTTAAATGATGTAGTTCAAAGCTCTTTTTGTCCATTATTCAGGCAGATTCCCTCAAACAATGAACAAAATTACTAGTTTAGCAGCTTGAATGAAAATTCCAGCCAAAGAGTCCTGGAAAAGACTTATTGTCCTGGCTTAGGTCATATGCCTTTCTCTGAGCCATTGCCAGTTTCCAGAAAAATGTAGTACTCTGAAGATCATGCCCATATGTGCTCCACTGCATGGCTAATATTGATTTCAATAAGGTAATGGAATGCAATCCCCTCAGGAAATGGGAATCTGTTTCCATGAGCTAGGACGACATGCAGACAGCAAAAACAATAGATTTTCTCTACCTATCCTACTCATGAAGAAAAATTTTCTGAAACAAAGCTTAAGAAATTATTAATCATAGCTTAAGCCTTAACACAAAAAAATACCCAATAATAAGGGAATGGTTAATGTGATGATATATTCACATGATGAACTATTTTGAAACTGATAAATGTTATTTATAAATGATTTATTTACATGAAAAATTTGTTATAATGTTAAATGACAAAATAAGGACACAACTCTCTAGTACCCTATTTATTTGATCATAATTATAAAAAGTTTGTAAAACACATAGAAAAAATCTAGGAATATTACAATATGAACAACAGATCTTTGGGGATGATAAAATAATTTTTCCTCTTTTTTGTATTTTTAAATTTTTATATAATGAGAAGGGATTTCATATTTTGAAAATAATCACAATTTTATTTAAAATAGTAACAGAAAGTCTCATCTTTGCTAGTATGTATATTTGAGGGTAGGTCTCACAATGAAGACATCAGAAGCAAAGGAGAAAGTATGGGTATACTAGCTGTGTAAGATCAGAGACTTAAATGGACAAATTGTGCTTTAACCAAGTGGATAGAGTTTTCATTTATTTTGAGGCGCTTGGAACAGTTCGGATACATGACACTGAGATGCCTGCCTTAATTTTCTCTGAAAGTCGTGTAGGGCATATTGGCACCTTGCTTAAGAATCTGAGAAGTGTTCACTGTGAAATAGCCTACAGTCAAGTTTTACTAAAGCTAGAAAAGGGTGCTTTTGTTCATTAACTCAACAGGGCTCACATTTGGCCTAAAACTTCAATAAAGCCAAGAAATAAATGAGACTGTGAAACAGAATCCCATGAAAACTATCTGTTGATTATGTGGTACTAAATAAAGTAGGGTTTCTTTTAACTGTACCTGTCTCTAAGAAAAGTTGGAACTGATGATTCTCAGGGTATGTGAGACCTATACTAATTTCAGAAAACGCTGTCCATCTGGACTCTTGCTGTAACTGTTCTTGCGATTTTAACTAAAAAATCTTATGTTGATCTATTTACTTATTATAACTAGCAGTTACATTTCAGATTTAATTTTTAACATTTTAATTACACCACTGTCACCGTATTGCCTCCCACATTTTCTCTGTTCTTCATGGGCAAGCTAACATGGCGAGCTGCTAACAGGCCATGGGTTTCCTTGCACAGTACCATCAAAGTATTAAAGAGGCAAATACTTATCAAAATATAAGCTAACTTGGTGAAAGAGTAGAATCCACAATCTTAAAACCCTAACTTAGAATGTTATTAGAGTTACAAGTTCATTTCCTTATGTGTTTTCTAATCATCCACTACGGCCACACTAGATATGGTGACTAAGTTCGAAGAATTAGTCATGGTCCCTGCTTTTAAGGAGCTTAAAATGTTGTTGCAGGCATGAACACGTAAACAATTGTTATGAGGTTAAATATAAATATTATATATATATGAATGTATACACACACGAAGACAGTAAGATAAAAATTTGTCAATCAAGTAGAAAAGAAAAGAATTTTCGCTCATATTTGCAGCATGAACAGCTTAGAGAATTTCAGGCTGAGAGATTTTTTTTCCTTTTCTTTTCTTCTTCTTCTTTTTTTTGCCAAAATGTCATGTGTTTATGAAAGTGCACTCAGGGACAGTGAAAAGTCCAGCATGCCTGCAGCTTAAGTGTGTGAGGAAGAAAGCAAATTGTAAGCATATTATTAAAAGCCCTGGCTACCATGCTAGGGACTGAACATTTTTTTGTAGACTAACAGGAGCCTCTAGGGTATTAAAGCAGCAGAGTGTGGCATGAATAGGTCTGGGCTATCATAAGGTAAAGTTTGTGACAGCAGAAATGATGGATTTAAAGAGTGAGAAAGTATAAACAAAGAAACTAGTCAGATGCAATAATTCACATGAGGAAAGGAAATAAATTAAGGTAATGGCAGCAGATATAAAAGAAGGGCACATAATTTAAAGACAATCCAGAGTTACAACAAACACTGTAATAACAGGTAAATATCAGATTTCTCTGCGTCCACCAGTGTATTAAGGACTCCATGCACATTTATCTCATTAAATCTTCCTTAACAGCCCTGTGAGGTACATTCTGCTTAGTATGTTTGTTTTACAGATAAGGGAAGAGATGGGAATTTGGTAGCTTGCTGAAGATCACATAGCTGGTAATTGTAGAGCTGGGCCTGAACCTAGATCTAACTGATTCCAGAGCATGACAAATCTCTAAGATAAACAGCCTTCAATGTGACTATGTGACCAGGCAATTTCTGGCTTCAGTGACTTAAGAATGAGGATCTGATTGACTGAGGAAGTGAATATATAAAGGAAAGCAGGTTCTGATATAAAAATTAGTGTTGGACATATTTACTTTGAATATTGAAAATACATGTATGTTCCGTAGAAAGTTGAGAGTTTCATTTACGGCCGAGTTACCCTCATGGGGATTGCTGTAGAAACGACGGCCAAAAGTACATTGCCAAGGTAAAAAGTCTACAACTAGATGCCAACAGAGCTGGGGGCAGACACCTAAGGAATTACTTCATTCAAGGAATGAACAAAGGGTGATGTCTTAGAGGAGGAGAAAGGAGAGGAGCTTTCAGAGGTCTGGCTAACGACCCTGGAGAATGCAGGATTAAGGAAGCCAAGGAAGATGAGAGTTTTGAAAAAGAGACATTGAAAACGACTTCCAAAAGCATAGCTTCAGATACCAAAGAGCAATCACGTTGGAGGAGAACTGGGAAATGTTTGCTGGATTTGGCCCTCAGGAGATCGCTGCTGACATTGAAGAAAGATGGTTTAGGGAAGGAAAGGCGTCTGAAGTCAGATCACTGCGAGGTGCACTGCAGAGGGCAGGCGTGGAGGAAGAGCAGATTCCTCTGAAAAAATTCACTCTGTCTTGGTGAACGTGTTTATCTCTTCCCCAAATTCCACAGTGGAAATATTATAGTGTTACACAGCAATAGCTACACTTGCACAAGAATACGGAACCTTCTTCTAGGGTGAAAAATGCTTTGCTCCTTTAAATCTCCGTTATAAGCCTAAAAGAGCCTCTCAGTCATGTAGGTGAAAGACACGACTTTCTCCTCACGCCTGATGTTTTCTTCCTATGGAGGGTATTCAATTGGTGTAACTTACTCCGTACTTCTTCCTGCACTTTTCCTAAATCAAACACAACCACAGTGGAGTATCTTTTCTAGTTGGTAAGTTTGGGAAGATAAATGGGGCATGTTCAGCTCAGCTGCTTTCCATTCATCTCCTTGGGGCTCAGCCTTTGGCAGAAAGAACACAGTCACCACTGCTTTCTGCAGGCAGGTCCGCCATCATTAGGGGGACCTGCAATTTTGAGGGATTACCTCAAAGGAAACAATATTTGGTGTATTTTGATGGGAATACTGCCAAATAAGATGCACTGAGCAAAGCTGAGGAGAAAAAGAAAATAACACATGGAGAGACATTTAATTGGGGCAAAGACACGTGGTTTGGAGTCTTCATCGGGTTTTGCAGCAGAATATTTTGGAGTTTGTCATGGCATATACTGAAACAGCTTTTAAATATCATGGCAAGGGCCAGCACCTTTAAGACGGAGGGCACACGATATTCTGATCTGGATCTATGAATATAGATTATGGTGTATTTCTCTATGACAAAATATTTCTCTATGACTTATGGAGCTAAGTCTAGAAAGTCCTTGACAAAGATGCTCAAGGCAGTGAAAGCCTTTCACAGGCACAGGCGGCCCGGAGCTTGTTGCTTCCTGACCCTGAAATACAGTTGCATATGTTATGTAGACAGCAAAAACCACAACAGATGTCTGTGGCTGCAGAGGTCTTAGAGCTCAAGGGCAGCTGAGGCAAGAATTAAACTATAAAGAGAACAAGTTTTTCTGTACAATTGTAGACCTTGATATTGTTGTTTTTAAACTACAAGACTTTAAACTACAACGCAGCTGGGTTTCGTGTGTGCTCTGTGCTACTTCTGACATTCCGTCTTTAAATGGTTAGTGTCAGGCTTGGGTAGGCAGCAATAGATCAGCAATTAACAGCCCCAAATTATTCTCTCCATTCGGGGCCAAGAAAATGATGGTGAATTTATGAGGCTCATTCAGAGACTCGAGTGGAAACTGCTCAAAAGAAATACTAGATGTGTTTCAAGGCGATACAGTTATTGTAGGGGGACTTTCATTGGTTTCCTTTATTATGAAGGAAACTGAGAAACTTTAGAATTCACAAGCAGTGAAGAGACAGTGCCCTGAGGAACACACGGAAGGGACCTTGGGTCACATCACAGCCCAAGGAACACTGGCTTCAGAAGCACCTACACTAGTTTCATCTCAGGAATATGTTGCAAATGTTTTTCTGGTTGAAACAGATATGGAGACAAGATAAAAACCATCACTAAAAAGCAAATTTCTTAGGCCTAAGCAGTTCTCTAATAAGAGGCAGTGGAATTAGCTATGATGGCACGGTAATAAAAATGCCTTTCTACAAGATACGAGGTAGCTATGTGACCCAACAGAGCTCATTGCCTATACAGAGCAGAAGTACCCAGAACACAGAGGTCCCAGAGGAGATGGACACTAAAAGCTGTCCATGGGCAGATTTTTCTCTAAGAGATGGTAGTGAACTGTACTAAACCTTTTGCTGAAGAGTTCCCTCTATTAAATTTAAATGATCAAATCATAGATTCTGCTTCATTTGTACCAACCAACCAGTGGCATCCTGGTGAGAGTAAAAATTACGATTTTTTTTGCCATCACTTCTTTTGGAAGCCAGTCCCTAAGATGGCCCCCAGGGTTCCTTGCCTCTAGGTATTTAAACCCTTGTGTAATGCTTTCCATTGAAGGTATCATGGGACTTAGTGATACATTTCTAAGAAATAGAGGAAGGCAGAAGAAATGGTGTATGACTCAGAAACTAGGACATAAATGACAGTGTGACGTCACTGTTTTGCTTTCCTTCTCTCTCAAATCACGGCTCTGAGGGTAGCCAGCTGCCACACCATGAGGAGTCATCAAGAGTCTCATGTGTTAAGGAACTGAGGTCTTTCACCAATGGTGAAAAACTGTAGGCTGCCTACATGGGTAAGGGTGGGAATGAACCTTGCAGATGTCAGATGACTACAGCCCTTGAGGACAACTGGGCTGCGACCCCAGGAAAGACTCTGAACCAGAATCAACCAGAAAAAAAAAACGTGCTCCCCAATTCCTAAAACACAGAAAATGAGAGAGAATATATGCTTGTTTTTTTAAGCTGAGAAATTTTGGGGTGATGCGTCACACAGCAGTAGAGAATTAATATGCCTTCTTTTACTTAGAAATATAACTGAGCTTTTACTACAGTTTTAGCTAATACTAAATAATGGCTTCAGGAATTTTTACCTGGGAAAATTGTCCTAAACCCTTTTTTATAAAGTTGGTATATGTGGGGACAGTGTGGTTATAATCCCCTGTGTCCCGTTAATTCTTTGGATTCTAGAAAGAGGGACTTATCAGATACCTTGTGTTAAAATAATAAAATGTATGAGGTCCTAAAGAAATATCAGCCATTCTTATGCATCCAAATAATTGAGAAAACCTCTAGTATAGACTAAGCAGAATTTTCGAAAAATGAGAATTTCTTTAATTTCTAACTTTTAACTCATATCATCTAAAAATGAATTTTAAACATTAATTTCCTTTAAATGTTAACAGGCATAGCCTTTAATTTCTCCCTCTGAATCTGACAGCAGAAGAGGGCTTCTATGAAAGTTTTCTGGCATTTTATTATTATGGAATTTATGTATTTTATTCTATTCATTAATGTCATTAAATCTTATTACAGGATCAATGGCATGTTACATAGGAAAGCATGCTTGGACATAATTTGGGATGGGAAAGAGAAGAGGGAGTAAATTTGGAAGCTTAAGTAAAGTAGCCCTGGCGTAAATTTAATTAATGGAATAGAAGACTCATTTCAGAGTCTTCTTGGGGCAACACGTGTCTTTCCCAGGAGAGGTTCCAAGAGGATCCTAAAGGGCTAGTTTTTCATCCTTGAGGGGAGGCAAGCAATCCGCCTGTGCCTGTGGTAGGCAGTCTGTCCTGGACTGCTGATCTCCCACACAGGGAGATCTAA
This sequence comes from Hylobates moloch, assembly GCF_009828535.3. Lineage (NCBI taxonomy): Eukaryota > Metazoa > Chordata > Mammalia > Primates > Hylobatidae > Hylobates > Hylobates moloch. Next base: position 165,102,784 of record NW_026652278.1, on the reverse strand, counting down.
CCAGAGGCTTGGAAGCTACACCCAGCGAGGTACAAGAGAATGTGAGAAAGAGAGCTGAAATTTTCTTCTTCTGAAGGCAGTTCTATTGCTGTAAAACCCACCCTTTCTTCACCCCTTTACTCTGCTCTCTGGGAGTGAGGTGATTTATCTGATGGACACATTTCAAAAAGAAGAACTGGGTACCATTTTCCTTGTGAGAGCTCTTGGCTCTGGGGTATAGACTTTCCCTGTTGTTCTTGGGAGCAGGCTGTTCCCAACACTGGTGGCCCCCAGTGCCTTGACCGGATAAGTTAAGTCTGACTAATTCTGTGGTTTATTTACCAAACCTCTTTGGCCCTCACAACTTAGCCTTTATCAGTTAAAACAACAACAACAACAATATTTTCTGTTTTCCATATATCTTGTGCTTCATCTTACTTCTCCATTTGTTTAGGACCTGCACAAGAAGTGTGTTACATCTCAAGGGAACCAATACTTCTATCAAAAATCAAGTAACTGCAAGGATTTAGTCTCAAGTGTCCAAAGGAAATAATACAAAATTTTTCCTTTTAATTGTACACTTTTGTCATGAATAATTCGATATATGATTCAAGTGTTGATAAGATGCCCCCTTGGAATATCTATTTTCTTGGTTAATGGAACAACAAATAACATGAGAAAAGGTATAATTAATAAGCAAATGTATCCTGGGCTCAAAAAATTGAGTTTTTGTAGCCAAGCAGATATGGATTCTAATCCCAAGTCTTGCAAATCACTTAACTTCATTGGGGGCTGTTTCTTCATTCGTTTCTTCGCCTTCATTTGTGTAATTAGGAGTAGCAGCAACGATGGAGGGCTCATGTATGGATCAAGTGGGATAATGCAGGCAAGATAAAGCACAGCATCTGCTATCAGTGGGCACCCAGTGTACAGAAACTGTTAATATTGGGTCCTAAAGTCTATTTTGTTTTACTGTGTAATAGTTGATTAGGTGTAGAATTTCACACTATGTTTTACCCAGAAGATCGCTATCTCATAAAGAAATTTCCTTAAGATATTTTTATTCCCATGAACAATTTTTCTGTCAAGCTTGCAATTAGTAAGTATATTACTTTAGGCAAGTGTCGGGTCATCTCTTCACCTACTTTAAATTCAGAATGTGCCATTTTAAGGTAATTCAAACGTCTTGTCAGCTTTCACTACTTAATTTGTATGAATTTTGGATCTAGGGGCAAAGTGAAGTCAAGGAATAAAGGTCCCTGTGGATACTGTTTTAAAAAAAAAAAACCTCAACATTCTTATTAGATTTGCTTGTAGAATGTCCATGGTACAACTTAATAAATTCTGGTTTTATCGCCTTAGAAAAAAGTTTCTTATATCAGTCCTTAAGGAATTATTTTGGACTCTCTTTCTTGGTTAAATTATCCCATTAACTGAAGTGTCCACTGTTGAGGGACTCAGTTTTGCAAATAGAACTTCAATAACTTTAAGTGTCTGCAATGGATCTTTCTCTGAGCATTTAGCTGTACTGCTGCCAAGCTGTAAAAGATCCTTACCCCATATCATGTGCTCCAGGAGATTATTTTAAGCTCAACTTTCCAAACTGGCTCACAAATACTCTGTAAGAAACTTTACTTGGGCTTCTGTGTGTGCCCTGTCTAATTTTATAGACTTACCTTTTCAGACATGTCCTAGCTGCCAGCCGATGCTCCTTTTTCCCTCAGAGCTCTGTTTCTCTTTGTTCTGGGCCCCAAATCCTCAGGCAACACCAATCACTTCCAAGACTAGTTACAGTTCCCTGGGACCACACTCCATATGGATGGAGAACTGCTTGTAGAAACCATAAAAGCAGTTACTAATGAAAAAAAGATTGTGTTTCTATCAACATAATTTCAGTATAATACACTTAAAAATGACAATAGTATTCAAACATAGATTCTATTTTAATGGAGTAGCTTGTATTTGTATATTTTTTAATTTCAAAAAATTATTGTTATGTGGAATATAACAGTAGTTAAATCTATAACTTTAGGAGATAAACGTTCTCTTTTCAAGAAGGAAAATCAGAAAAAGGTTAAACATTAAACAGAATGTTTAAAAGGAAGCATACCTGAGTACTATAATTTTAAGGCATTTCTTACATTCAGTTCACTATAACACAAACAAATTCAATACTTCCCTAGCAAAATTAACGAAATGTGTTTGGACACTGAGAACAACTCATTGCCAGAGATAAACTTACTCATTGGTGGGAACTGGCTATGCAATTATACCTAATATTTAAAGGAAGCATTTATTAGCAGAGCTGAGAATACTGAAACTTCAGTTTAAATTTCATTTAATAGCTAAAATAAGATATGGTTATAAATGTTAATATGAAGGGTATACTAATCGTCCAAATTCTGTTTTCTTTTTTTTTTTTTTTTGGACATACCAGGTAACCCAAACAATAGGAATACTAGATTGCTTATAGAGACAGGGTGGTTAAGGTGAGGAGGAGTCTTGAGTCCAGTTTATACTTCTATTTACTAACTATGTGACCAGAAGCAAACGGCAACTTGTCAGTTTTCTCATTACTAAAAGAGAATTAAAAATAATTTCTATCTTGTTAGGTTGCTGTGAAAATTAAAAAAGAAAATGTGCAACATAATTCTTGCAATAGCTGGGATATAGAAAAACGGCTTGGTAAACATTAGCTCTTATCATCAGAGAAAGGGAATGAATACGTATTTAGTAACAGTTTCTGATGTAGACATTCTGATCTAACTATCTAATATACTCATGTATTGGCTACATTAAAACAAATTTTTCTCAGTTTAATATCCATTTAATACAGTTAGTCTACAAGCTCAAACATGTATAGTGAATTCTTTCTGACATTTTATTTAATGTTACATTCTTTGGGCTACACAGCAGGTTTTTAATCTCAGAGAGATCTTCTTTTCTCAATCACCTTAAAATACTTGCTGAAACTAGAATAAAAAAACTAATGTGGCAATCCTAACATGCTTTAGATCAAGGATTTCACTCCACACAATAAGGGAACATTTTTTTTTATCAGACCATGTTCCACCTAAGGTAAAGTTGGAAGCACATTGATTTATTTTGGAGCAGTTCCAACAGTTTCTTTGATAATAAATTCAATCTGTGCTCAACTTTTTGAACAGTAATCAATGACACTATCATTTTTTCACCAGTACTTTACAAATATTTTAATTCTAACCACTTTTTAGTGTTCAAGATCTTCGGCCCCACAGGAAAAAAAATTTTGTTTTATGTTTTGGTGTGTGTGTGTGTGTGTGTGTGTGTGTGTGTGTGTTGTTTTGTTGTTTTTCTTTGCTTTCATTTCAAACAACTACTCTTTCTTCCCTGTGAAATAGACATCTCATTTTAATTTCAGTATTTCTCTTACCTTCATTCAGGAATTCTTTAATTTCATAAAAGAAGTCCTTTTATATACCCTCCTTTTAATTTTTAAGTAATCAAAACCCATCATTCTTGTCAACCTACCAGAAGATTCATTCATTAGTCTTTTCTCTCTCAATTCTAAGTAAATGTGAATTACCTTGTGAAGTACTGTCACTGTCACTGTAATCTATTACCAATGTAGAAGTGAATCATTTCCTTTTAGGTTTCCTCTCTGTTCCTCTTCAATCTACCAGCAGAGAATAATTACCATCACTTTATATTTCTGGAGTGCTTTATTTAAATCTCTAAATAAGCTCCTAATACCTATGATCTAGTATTATAATTATTGAATCCAAGCTCGTAGCACATGGTTTGAACATAATAAGCATTCATTTAATGTTAATTGAATTGAATTGCCTCTTTGAAATGATTATTAGTGATTCAGCCACTTATATTTCTTGGCCAACATTGTGCCAACCACTCTGACACATAACAGTGGTGCTCCCACAGTGGACTTGCAGGCGTCGACAAAACAAGGATGTTCATTGACCTCATGTGGCTGAGTGGGCTTCTACTCTATGCCTGTCTTTATTCAAAGTATTATTGCAATTTTGATAAGTGACTTAAATAATTAAAAGAATTATATCAGGGATTATACAGTCTAATTTTGCTTCTGCCAAAAATGTTCCACTCTATTTCTTTCTTTTTTTTTTTTTTTTGAGACAGAGTCTCACTCTGTTGCCAGGCTGGAGTGTAGTGGCACGATCTCGGATCATTGCAACCTCCACCTCACGGGTTCAAGCGATTCTCCTGCCTCAGCCTCCCGAGTAGCTGGGATTACAGGTACCCACCACTAGGCCCAGCTAATTTTTTGTATTTTTAGTAGAGACGGGGTTTCACCATGTTGGCCAGGCTGGTCTCAAACTCCTGACCTCCTGATTCACCCACCTAGGCCTCCCAAAGTGCTGAGATTACAGGCGTGAGCCACTGCCCCCAAACATCCCACTTTATTTCTAGTCTTTTTTTGTAGCTGAGACTGGTCGTATGATACAATTCTAGATAGGAAATATAAGTTGATAGATGCAGGGGAGAGTCTATACATTCTTAAAAAAAAAAAACGTAGTTATTAATGATACCATTTCTTTACTCCATCACCAGGCTTGAACAAAGATATGGTACCTGGAGCTGTGGCAGATAATCTGATAAAGGGGAGGAAAGGAGACAAAACTCTCAGGGCAGCTGGCCCTGTCAGCTGGAGTGCGGAACCGATGCCAAGGCTGACAAGCTCCTGACTTCTAGTTATGCTACAAAACTTAACCCTTGCATGTTTATGCTGCTCTTTCTTGAAAAGAAAAAAGTGACTCAGAGCAGCTAATGTGCCCAAGGCCAAGCATTTGTTATATGGTGTCAGCAAAGCTTAAGAAATGCAGTTTGACTTCTCCACAAACCTCTATTCAAGTATTCTAGATGATAAGACTGATACTCTAAACACTATGCATACATGTCTTCCCGTTGTAATTTTTGTAGGCAATGGATGTCATAATCACTCTTACTATTCAGTCTTACCTTTAAATCTTTCACCTGTAATATTATTATATTTTATTTCTTGCTCACTTTTAAAATAATGTGGCTAAGCAATAAGTATTAGAAATGAATTTCTTTCACTTTGCATATTGTTTGTCCTAGTTAAAATAAAGGCAAAGTGGAAACCTGACCCACTAATGGAAAATCATGATGCTTGTCCTGGAAACTTCCCTTTCAAATAGCAAAAACCAATGTCTTAAAACAAAGGGTGGACATAACTCTGTAGATAAGGCCTTGCTATACAAAATGCTGTGCACTAATTTATCTGCAGCCAAATGTTGGTTTTCCCTCTTGAAAATGCTGCCCCAAATTCCAATCATCTGAAAAACAATTAACCTGTCAAGTTTAAAGTTTTCATTCATAATTTGGACTGTATCCTGCCATTGATATTTATTTTAATCTTCTATTGATTTCTGTGGGAATTCTTCATGTAGAATGAAGGCAGGATATAGCCCTAAAGGAATTTCTGTAAGAAGGTTCCCACTTTCATCTCTTTGTGTTTGATTTTTATTAAGTTTAGGACATGACGTTGTACATCTAAAAATAGCTCCACAGTCTAAAACTGTGACAAAGTATTCTATTCTATTTTTTTTTTTGCATTCAGGCTGAAAGGTCAATGAGAATGGTAAAGTCTCACAAAGAAGAATTATATTATAAGTGATTTTTAACCCTATGTTTTTGTTGCCTTTTCTATAAAAAGGAAAGTCATTGTATTACTAAAAAAAGGTCTTTTTTACTTCCCCAAATGCCTGTGTACCAGGAAATTCATTTTTTTTAAAATGCCCATTCAAACCATGTTTAAAGTATCGTTTAAGACACCAGATATCATATAATACAGTCGTTTAAAATTATAGTAATGATGACTATGGAATTCTGTGGATCTTGGAAAATTCTTTGGGAGGCTGGTAAGTTTAAAAAGGCAAAACTGAAAATTATGTATACAAATATTTTTCTACTGGGGAAGAATTGTCCTGACTCCATTCTCAGAAACTGCACGTCAGCCTCATCATTCTATTTCATTACCTGAATTAGTTGGGAACCTCGTGTGGTAGAGGTGGAACTCAGTCTCTCAGATGCTTTTTCATAAAAGAGTCCATGTGAGGGGTGTGGTTGGTTCACAGCTGTTGAGCCAAGGCCACACTTTTTCAGGATGACTCCAGGTGATGACTGAGCAAGGCTGAGGTACAAAGGCGTCTCTATTTCCTCCCAACTCAGAACCTCTCTAACAGGTCGACCTTGCCCTGGAGCTCCTCATTGGTCTGGCAAAGATTTTGTCCTATCTGCCTCATAGGCTAACAGTTCCTCCCACACAATCCTCTTCCTTCCTTTTCCTTTCACAAAAATATTTTTTCAGTTTTTTATCCCTGGCCCAGTATCTGTTTCCCAGAGAACACAACTGACACCAATAGTAGTCCAAGAAATTAGGCAGTAAAGATGCGGTTCCAGGACTGAATTGCTGGCCACCCCTCTGATAATGAAGACACTGTTCCATGTGGTATGTGAGTCATGAATAGTCAGTCCCTGGCACAAGGAGGCAGAGTCATTTCTAGCCATTCACTGGTAGCCACTTGGGAAACTATTCTTATAGAAGGAAACAGTTTGGTGCTTCTAAACGTACAGAAACAATGCATAGAAAGTGGAACTGGCTTGCTGTCATTAAGTCATATTAATGCTCTTCCTAATGAAAACTTAATGGCCCTTAATAAACAATTGAAATCCAAGTGTAAAGGGCAGAGTGCCTCCTCCGTAGCAGAAAAGAAGTCCTTCTTCTACGTTGGGAGAGCCAAAAAAACTTAAGACAAAACTTAGGTTGCAGAATTATAGTAACTAATCTTTAAAGACAACTGAAGGCTCAGCTGAAGCCAGTTTGTTCTGTCAACCTCGGGGCTCTGGCTGTGGACCCTGACATGTGCAATACGGAAATGTTGGTAGATACCCCTTAAGATTTGGTTCCCCAGGCTCTCTTTTTTTATTAATGAACTTTATTTTTTAGAGTAGTTTTGGACTCACAGCAAAATTGAGCAGTCAGTACACAGTTCCCATATACCAACTGTCCCCACACACGGGCAATGTCCTTCCCTATAGGGGACCCCCTGTTAAGAGTGGAAGCATATAAGGTTCAAGTAATAAGTGAAGGTGTGGACAAAATCCAGGTTACAGTGGGACTGCTTGGCCTTGCTTGGTCTTGCTTGGTCTATAGAGCCCCACAATGGTCTTTTTCAAAGTTCACAAATGTATAATTATGATTGACTTACTTGAAAATTGGGCTCTTGGCCTGTATGGTCATTGTCCCCCTCCAAATCCGGCAATTAAATAGAAAATATTATATGCCAGAAAGGATGACAGAGATTAATAACACTCTTAAAGATCTAAATAGACTGGGCACAATGTCTCATGCCTATAATCTCAGCACCTGGGGAGGCCAAGGCAGAAGGATCACTTGAGCTCAGTGTGGGTGACAAAGTAACACCCTGTCTGAAAAAAAAAAAAAGAAGTTTCTAAATAATAGAGGGTTGGTGGTGTGTCTATTATACCTCCATTATATTTGTGAGTCTAGCCCCTGCCAGAAGTGACTAGACTTGAAGGATGATTACAGATGACTTCAAGTAGCAGGCTGATCAGCTGCCATGATAGAGGTGGTATCCTTGCTAGAGCAGATACATATGGCTGCAGCTACATGGCATTACAGCTAGTTATTTATCTAGTACATACTTCTCTTTCCCAGTCAACAAAGATAATCAGAAACCACTGGCCTTCACTTAGAAAGGAAATCAATACACATTCCCAGTTTGCCCAGGGCTTTCTTAAATATCTCACTCTCAGTTGTAATATAGTCTGAAGAGATCTGGACTGTCTGTGCATTCCACAAAGCATCACACTGATCCGCTTTATGCATGGCATCATGCTAATCTGGCAGAATGAGCAGGAAGGCCCTGTTAAGACTATGAAGATTCCTAGACCTGCCACTTCAGGAGGGGTTTTACAGCTCCAGCTTCGAGGACATGCTGGAACTCTCCCTTCAGAGTAGAAGGCAATTTATTGCATCTTGAGTTCCCTATCACAGAGAGGAAAGCACAATTATTGGTAGCTCTCAAGGTTATGGAGACAACACATTCCATACACTGGGAAAACTGCTCTGACCCATCCATGCAGTGAATGAGGACTAGATCAGGAAGGTGTTCTGCAAGCACTGGAATAAACAACAGAAGGCACAGCTTAAGCGCCAGCTTGAGAGTAATAATACTCTGTGAGGATGGGAGCCCATCTCCCAGGATGCATTATACAAAGTGAATTAGAAAACTTTATATGGTACCGTGGCCTCTACCAGGAAGAATACATCAGTTTGGGTGCAGTAGAAGCAGGAGTGAATCATCATCATTCCTAATCATCCATCAGGAGACTTTGTGTTTTCTGGCCCTGCAACTCTGGGTTCTGCAGGGTTACAGGTCCTGTTCCACAAAGGACAGATTCTATTCTTCTAAAAAGAATGATAGCCCTAAATAAAATAAGCCTTACTAAGTGCCAGACACTACATGCACGAATCCATTTAATGCCCTAAAAACAATGAGAGATATTTATTATCATTAACCTCTAGTTAATGTGGAAACAAAAACCAGAAAAGAAACTTACTGGCTGGGTGCAGCGGCTCATGTCTATAATACCAGCACTTTGGGAGGACAAGGTGAGAAGATTGCTTGAAGCCAGGAGTTCAAGACCAGCCTGGGCAACATAGTGAGACCCCATCTCTACAAAAACTATTTTTTAAAAAATTAGCCAGGCATGGTAGTGCATACTTGCAGTCCTAGCTACTCAGGACGCTAAGATGGGAGGATCACTTGAGCCCAGAAGTTCGAGGCAGCAGCGAGCTATGATTGCATCACTGCATTCCAGCTTGGGCAATAAAGCGAGACCCTGTTTCAAAAAAGGGAAGGGAAGGCAAGGGAAGAAACTTACCCAAGTTCACATATTTACTAAACATAAAACTAAACCAGTATATATATATCAGAATTTATAACACAATGAGTCATATCATATTGAGTTGACATTGGACAGCTATGGTCTCATGGTCATGTGAGATCTTTGACTTAAGCATTCACTGTTTGTTGATTCTATTTCTTTCAAAACTAAGGTGATCTTTTAAAAAATTCATTTTGAAGAGGACATACTTAGACCACATGACCCTTATCAACCTTGTGGAAGTACAGCTTCCTGCACCTTTGGAGCATTTGTTTTCCGGACCATGGCATCTGGGTGTCTTATCAAGGTAATAGGGACTCTGCTGTGTTTTCTGTCTACGTGGTGTCATTAGCAAAGTGGCCAGTGTATTGTCCTGGGTGTTCACACATAGTTACTTGACCCTGATGGATGACACGCAGACACAGAACTGGAGAGTTGAAATAACCCAGGGGCAAGTGAGTGAAGATGTACTACCATCTCTCACACATGAAAAACAAACTTCCCATGCTATTTCCTGCTTTTGGGGACAGATTAAAGAACACTTTTCAAATCAATGTACACTTACCAAGGGCTATATGATTTGCTCCAATGAAAAGACTACATCTACAAAACTGCAATATTGAATCTCTACTTAATTACACTTCTGCTAATCTCTTGTCATTCTCTGTGGTAATTCTGTCTCATCACCAGCCAAACTGAGCAATATATTAACTCACCTAACCTCACAGCAGCCCTAAGAGGTAGATGATATTATCATTCAACTTTATATGGTCAAGGAACCGATGTGAATTTCTGTCTTTTGTGTATCTATAGTCGATACTCGTTATTTGTGGTAGTTCTGTTTCATAAAGTGGCAACACTGAATTATTGGAGATTGAACAATTGCTCTTAGGGAAAATATGCATGTACATATCTAACAGAGATTATAATCTTAAATTCTAGAAACAACTCATCCTGATAGATTCTGTTGTCTTTATTTTACAAAAGCAAAAACAAGGTTTAAAACTAAGAGACTTGCCTAAGACAACAGGTTGCAGAGTTGGGATTCAAACGCTCAACTAACTGTCCCCAGAGACATAGGTTCTCACACTACCCTGCCCTTCCCCCCACCATCTCCACCCTCTGGTCAACTCTGTATGAGCTCAAATAAGGAGGCAGAGCATCAGCTGGTCAGACCACAGCGGGAATGTGCGTGATGGGTGACTCAGTTTTGCTGCTCTGCAAATCCATGAGTGACCATGAAAATGCTGCCAGTATTGATTTCCAAGTTACAAATAAATTTTAGTGAGTAGAAAATTTGCAATACAAATATTTGAATAGTAAGGATTGGCTATATTTTAATTTTGCATTCAGTAACTGACAAAATAATTATGAACTAGATTGTCACCTGTAGTCAAAATTCTATTATCACATGACCCTCATTAACCCCACTCATGTTAGACCTGTAATCACTGGAGTTCTGTATCTCGGGAATTAGTAAAAAGCAAGTATTGGATAAACCATTGTCAAGCAAGTAAGGGTGAAGGATCTAACAGCATATATACTAGGTCTTCTGAGACAGCATTTATTGGAGAAATGCACAGAGACAAAAGCAAGTGTATGATCATCTGCAGTCCTTTTAATTCTAGAACAATGCAGATGGACCTTTTAGGATGCAACATTCGACTCTGAGAGAAGCACCCCAACCTTTGGTCTTCAAGACTTTTAAGCTGCATGATTGGAGAATTGTCAGCTCCTCCCCTGGGATGATCACAATTTAAGGGTCAAGTCTTACATTTAAACTAGTAAAACAAAGCAAATCCTTGGCCTCCAAGTTTTTCCTCTAGTTTGATCAGGGGCTTGGAATCAAGAACCTGTATCCTAAGTACACTCTCTCAGTATTCTACTGGCCTTGAATGTTTATTATAAACATGTGGCTATAGCAGTTTCTACAGAGATTTGCAGTCAGCTAGCCTGCAAGGAAGAAACCTTAGGCACATTAAAACTAATCTTTTGACCATAAAGTTCTGAGTATCTCCCTTTCCCTTTGCATGGTCATTAAAAAAAAAATAACCACAGAGTCCAGAGAACATTATTGGGTTGCTGTTGCAATTTTTTTTTCCTTATAGCTGGACTTTTCTTCACTCAAAAGGCTTTGGAAATTGAATGAGGGGTTACCACTATTACAGTGTCCAAAGCAGACCTTTATTCACCTGACTTGTCCTTTCCTAGTTATACAAATCAAGTAGGACGTTAATGGGCTCACCATCTGTTTTCATCCTAGAGATCGCAAATCGTCTATCCACCATAAAAGGTCTTGCAGATCAGAACAGACCTCTCTGATTATGACACAGTGCCTCATGTCAATTATAACAATCACATCCATCTTGCTGTTGGTGATAGAGTGTAATCACTTGGCTTCTGTCACCCCAGGAACTTCCCTTATCCATTGAAATCAGGGAGTCATTTCAACTGCAACATCTCCTCCAGCAGCTCTAGCTCATAAACAGCCAGGAAAGATCTCTGACATGCTGGCACTGCTCTCAGCAGGATAGTTATCATGGCATTGATGAATGTTCTGTCTTCAGAGCCCTCTCTGGGTCAAAGTGAGGGTTAGGGGGAGAAGTCAACCACATATGTTAAATTTACTCTATCACATTTTATCTCCCAATATCTTTGGATTCCTTTACTGGTGTTATGCCAAAAAGCTTTTGCCTTCTCAGTTTGACTTAGCAAGAGCCACCTGAGACCATATTTTAGTCACTGCACCAAACAATTATCATTACTTCCAGCTGTTGAAGTCACATTGAACCCAGAATTCTGGCTCTCATCTGGATAAATTCAGCCCAATTTAAAATTTTGTGGTTTTTTTTCCTTTTTGCTCTAGAAAGCACAGCTATATTCTCCAGATTTTTGCTGACATGAATTAGAAAATTACTCCAATTCTTTTGGTGGGTAAGTCATATCCTACTAGTCTTGACTATGTAATTTCTCTCCCCCACCCCCACCCCCAGAGTACTATGAGATCTAATTTAGTTATAGATTTGGATACAAAACACTATGATGGGGTTAACTGGTTTCCCACTGAAATATAATTCCTCCAGCCAGTGATATTATGAGTCTGTAAGCAAGGCAAGAACAGCTCCTTAGAAAGTGGAAAGGGGTTACTTCAGCTGACATAGAAAGTTCACTGGAGTTAAATAGCTGGGTTACTTTTAGTCCTCTGTTTCACCCTAAATAACTCCATTCCAATTCTGGGAGTTCCATTATTACCAACCACTGCCCTAACTTTTTCATAAGTTTTCTACTGAGGTTATAAAGTCATTTGGTGTGGAAATCCACACTCTGCAGAAACATAAAGTACATTTGCTTTTTAGCTATTTCAGTTATGCAATTGAAAAGATGGGTATTCACTTAGCAGTCATAGGCTCCTGACATTTAGTCTGTCCAAGCTCATTGTGGTCTTTCTTTAATCTATTCGGTGTGAACAGAAGCAGCTATCCATCCCAGGAACTTTAGGCTGTTCCTTGGCAGTGGCTACTCAGTCCCTTCAGCTATTGACTGATACCTTGGATGATATTTAATTTAGCTGTTTCCTGTGTCATGCCATGGACAGCTATACCCCCATACCTCAATACTATATGAATGCTACTGCCTCAACTCCAGATGACCAAATCATCTATCTCAAATACCTTCCAGTTTCCTGGGAGCTTTGACTGCACCTACTGTTAATATCAATTTCTATTCCATTAACATATTTGTATCTAAAAAAAACAGGAACCCCTATAACATTGGTTCATGGTATCTCAAATACAAGAAAACCCATGGGGAGCACAGGCTTCAGAATCATTTAATCTCACAAAACAAGGATGTCTGCAAGGTCTGAGATGATTTGTGGTTTCTTCTGCTTTACACTGTGTTGGATTCATCCTAATGTGATTCCACCTCAAGGCTCTAGGAAGGACAACAATAAACGCAGGTCAAGTGGGAGAAACAGGGTTGCTTCCATGAATGCATCATGAGCTAGGAATATCTCCTGGAAGCCTCTAGCAGATTTATTTATGTCTTTTGGCCATGTGAATGACTTTAAGCCTTTAATGTACATTCACAATTGTGGGTTCTGCTTAAAAATAATATTTTATATTTGAAACAACATCCTGGAGTAGGAGTTTCTGTCTCTTTTCTTTCTTGATTCTTTACTTAGTTATTATCACACAGCCAGGTTAGAGTAAGTCTCATTAAGGCGGGCACTTGACTTTATAATTGTTTTCATTGTGATATTTCTAGTGTTCGGTAGGTACTCAATAAGTACACATGGAATGAATGACAAAAACTACTTCTTGAGAACCTGGCCCTTTTAGCACCCAGAAATGCCAAAAGATGGACCATTCGAGCTGATATCTGCTATCCTCCTGGTTTTAGAGTATAAAACGCTCTCATTCTCATTCTCTTGGTGTAATTTTTGTTGGGTTTATTTCCTTTGCCTCTTGTGATCTGAGTGGGTTGTTGGTGGCCAAGGTCTGAATGTGGGTGAAAAGGAAGGAGTAAATAGAGACTACTTTTAGTCTAGACCTTCTTATTCTGCCTCATCTGCACAAATGAAGTTACCTTGGCTCTCGTCTTTTTAGCAAGTGAGAAGTCGATCCTATATGGGAAGGCTATTAAGAGAAAGACACCAAGATGCCCCAAATCCCCTGATTCCTGCCTTGCCTGGCAACACTTCCTCCTCAAAAGGTCCTGTATACACAATTGTGGCAGAGTACGAAATATAGTATTTTTCTGTTAGCTGGGTTTTGTGCCAAAGCAGAACTCCAATGAGCTAGGTTGCATCACGTGGAAGGATTTTATTTTTTCGATGGTATTTAGATCTAAATATTCCTCAATCAGGGAAGCTGTAATGCCTGCTCTTTTTCTCCCAAATCTCAAACCAGAGTCTTGGAACTCACCATAGAATGAAATGTAAAATCTCACCTGCCCAGATCAAAAATGGAGAATGTTTCTTCACGTATAAGTCACTACCCCTGGCAAAAGTGGCTTCAATTAGTACTCTGGAATCTGAACAATCCCAACCCTTGCCTTTCTTCCTTAGGAAAAAGATGACAGTGAAGAAAATAACAGGGTGTCTATCTACCAGAAGCCAGCACAGCTGAGCTAACAGGATCCAAAAGCTCCACACAGGATTTGAGGCCAAAGACCTAAGATAATTAACACAATTTTTTGGTATTGTTTCTTCTTTATATTTTTGTGCACTCAGAACAACTTTGGGCAGCTGATAGAGAATTTAGAGGTTCAGGATTCCAGCCATACATCTATTCTCTTTCTTTTTGGAGTCACATCTAATAGAAGATACAAATTCCCATTAAAATGAGTGTAAAAACGCGTAGTCATATATTTGGAAATAGAATGAAATAGCTTAAGATAATATTTAAATGCCATGTAGTTTATCTATCTCCCTGCTTCTGAGAGAATGCCCCTCAAATCACTTTAAAAGCATTTTTACATACAATTTTTGCTACAGCTCTTCAGAAGAGGAGAGTGTTTCAGTTTAGGGTTTGGCCAGAAACAGACATTGAGAAAAGGATGAAAAGGGAAAGTTGTGGGTTTGGGATGTGATCTCAGGAAAGAACTGTAAAGCATAGAGAAATGAAACAGAAAATGGAAAGATGTTAACATAGGGTGTGCTAATAAGAAGATTACTTCTCGGACCTCTGGGAGGCAGTATAAAAATGTGGAGAAAAGGGAATGCTTATACACTCTTGGCAGATTGTAAATTAGTTAAGTCACTATGGAGAACTGTATGGAGGTTCTCAAAAAATTAAAAGTAGATCCTCAATATAATCCAGCAATCCTACTGTTGGGTACACACTCAAAGGAAAAGAAATCAGTATGTTGAAAAAATATTTGTACTTTCATATTTATTGCTTCACTATTCACAATAGCCAAGATATGGAATCAACCAAAGAATCCAACAATGAAAACATGAATAAAGAAAACGTGGTATATATACACAATGGAACACAGCCACGGTAAATTATGAAATAATAATGAAATCCTGTCATCTGTGACAACATAGATAAACCAGGCACTGTCATAGCACTTTATCTCACTTGTATATAGACTGTGAAAAAAAAATGGTATCATAGAAACTGAGAGTAGAACAGTGGTTACCAGAGAGATTAGGGAGGGGAGGATGAAGAGAGGTTGATCAATGGGTACAAAGTTTCAATTAGAATCTGGCATTCTACTGCACAGTTGGATAAAGATGATTAACAGTGAGGTATATTGCAACATTGCTAGAAAAGGGCCTTTTGAATGTTCTCACCACAAAGCAATTATGCATTTGATTTGCTCATTATATAACATAGATGTCAAAATATCAAACTGTACCCTATAAATATGTACATTATAATATAATCATTTTTAAGATTAATTAATTTTTAAAAGAAATAAATGAACATAAGTGATTTTATGCTAGAGATGAGGAAGCTGGATTATTTACTCCAATCTCCTATCCGTCATCACCTAGGGTCTGCTCCAGAGGCATCAGCTATCCAGACCTAGACACGCCAGAAAAAGCCTTTGCACAGAGATTCTCACGAGACCATGGTAGGAATGCTCCCAAATGTAGGTAGGAACTCCAGTAGCTCCTGCTGCAATATATAAACCACCTTTTGGTAAAGTTATCTTGGATTAACACTCTACCAGGAGAACATCTCCATAAGATCTAACTTAAGTCCTTTTTGATAACTTTATGAGAACATCTCCTTAAGATCTAACTTAAGTCCTTTTTGATAACTTTATAAGACTCTTAAAATGAAAGTTATGTTTTTCAGTTTCATCGATAGATGTAGTAACATTTCTTTATATACAACTCTTGAAGAATATTATAAATCTGTCATCCTTGAAACATATATGAACTATATAATAAGGACCATGTTTTTTCTTGCACCTATATTATTTTAAAACAGTTTTTGGTAATATGCCACATTTCTATCCCCTTTCTTGGAAAAAAAAGTATTAGATAACATAAATTGAAAGTTGACTATGTTCCATGTACTAAGTGCATCAATCATTTTAATCACTAAATTATAACAATAATCTTGTCAAGTAGGCACTATTACTATGCCTAGTTTACTGATGAGGAATACAAGGAAATGAGGGGCTAATTCACTTGGCCTTAGCCACAGAGCAGGTAAAGCAGAGAACCCACGCAGACAGGCTGGCCTCAGAGCCTGCAATCTTATTCTCTGGGCTATACTGCCAATAGATGCATAGTGCTACACAGTTTGCACTCTATTCTTTGTATCAAGTGTTCCAGTAGGAGTATTTTTTTTGTTACTCCCCAAAACTGCAAATTAGCCTTTCCGTGAATGTGGGCCACAGAGACCTATATCTTCTGCTGACTGTGAAGCTTCAGCCCTGACACTGATTGTATTTGTGCAGCTTGGTGCACAGCAATTGACCTTTCACTTGTTCTTTTTGATCTGTATTCTGTTTATATTTGCCAAGGTCGTCACCACCCAATCTCTTTCAGTTGACTTAAAAAAAAAGTTACACATTAGGTCTTTCTGTTCTGTGATAAAAAGTTAACAGGATTGGAGAGTCTTCTCTCACTGTATTAAGTGCTCTTAGAATGCATAGTGCTGATATCTTGGCCCATTTCCTTTAGGTGATAAGAGGGGTGGAATATTTACCAAATTGCTATTTCATTCTTATGGATAAGTCCCAGGATTAGAAATGGTTTAGGACATTCATGGGAAATAAAAAGCATTATAAATCCCTACCTTCAAAGGAAGATAATTGATACAAGACACAATAACATGATCTAAAAAGTTTTTGAACTATTGCATATGAAAAACAGGGATTGCATATAAAAAATCAAGGTGTCACCAATAATATATAGAGAGTTTCTCATCAGGAATCATGTGTTCATTATATTTCATAAAATTTATTTATTTTTTTCCTTGAACATATTACTCATACTATATCAAAAAAAAATTGAGTATTTGAAAAATCAAGTTTAATTTAAAATGTATATGATCCTATCCACTAATCTATTTCTGCATTCTAATAATAAAATTTGTAAACGTTATGGGAAGTACCAGAAGTTTCAAATTTCAAATCTTTTCACAGGATGCCTTTGAAGCATTCTAAAATACTAAATACTGCCAGCATCCTTTTGTTTCCAAATGTTTTTGTTTGGCCTCCCTTTTAGACCAAAGAAGTTTATTAAAACTGATCACTCTTTTACTTTTTTAACAAAATGAGAAAATTTTAAGTTTTCATGGTTATGGAACAGAGTAGTAGTACAGTATTTTTTCTTTTGTGACCATTTTCTAAGTATAACTGGAATCAAATTTCTGTTCGTTATAGAAAAGAAAATGTGTCAAAAACAATTGCAGTTTGTCTTGGGGAAGAAATCAAGTAAAATTTGGAAAATTAGGGCAGCAACTGCATTTTCAAAATGAACAGTCAAATATCTAGTCAATTTCATTCAGAAATCTTCTAAGAAACTTTCTAATACTACATACTGCTTTGATGAAACAAGTACAAGACAACTGGGTTTATATACTAACGTGATTGATTCTCCAAGTTGCAAACTACTGGCAGAACAATTTACACACCAGGTTTGGTTTTGACACAATTGTCTTCGGTGTAGTTCAAGTCTTCTAAATTACCAGCAATTCTTCAGCTCTTCATTAGCTATGATTTATATAATTTATGTCATCATAATTCTCCTTTGTTCTATTTCTAGTAAGTATTTTCACTATTTTCCATCTTAATTTTGCCACTCATTTGAACAATTTGTTGTATTTAAAATGACAAGACCCTTAACAATGTTAGTACTAATAATTATTTCTATAAGGTAGGCAAAGTCTGGAAGAAAGTTTTACCCTCATGAGTAACTCTTCAAATCCCAAGAAGGTCAGCAAGCCAAAGAGCATTCATCAGTACATCTGGAAGGGAACAGGAACCTCCACCCACTAGTGTTTGACAGCCATGAATGAATAAATGGGCAATCAGACAAAGGAGAAACTTGCGCGGCCATCCTCATTACAAACCCGTGAAATCCGATAACATGACAGACTTTATAACCCTGACAAGCAAAGAACTTGAGAAGTCACTAGAAGGGAGGCAAATGGGAACAAGGATTTACTCCCTCCTCCACTTCGAGCATCCTGTAAATATTTTGGTGTAATTTTCATATAGTGTTTAGTTTCTTTCTATACCCAGAGGACAAGAAGATATTTGGTAATATTAGATCTTGTTCATAGCAAATATCAAAACCTCAGTAATTGATTTAGAATCTAATGACATATAGAGAAAAGGCTAACTTTTATTTCCTCTTGATAATTCTTCTCAATAAAAATAAATTGACTCATCTATCTACCTGTCTGCTTTGTTTAGCACTTTATTGCCACATTTTTATTAAGATTTGTTTCCAACCAACCAACATTTTTTTAGTTGGTTTTAGGTTTTCTGGCAGTGGGAGATAGCCTTCTTGACTTTTTCTCTGGTTTTATTTTGTAAGACATTGCATAGTTCCAAGTCAAAATAAAAAATAAACTTATTTAGAGAATTCTAGCTGCCATCCCTGCCCCTTACTCCCTGTTTTATCCCTCCCCACATAGGTGAATATTTTTATTAGCTTTTGGATTGACTGTCTATTGTTTCTTTCTGACAATATAAGCAAGTATACATACTCAAATATGTGTACACACAGAAACATATAAATTGATTACATCATAAATACAATTCTGAACTCTGCTTTTTCTCATTAACAATGCATCTTGCAATTCCACATAGCAGTATATGAAGATATCCTTTATTCCATTTTATAACTGCTTAGTACACCACTGTGTGGATGCATCATAACTTATTCAGCCATTCTCATAATATAGATATTTGGGTGGTTTCTTGTATTTTGCTATTATCATTTATACTGCAAAGAACAGCCTGTGCATGTTAGATTTTTCATTAATTTTCTGTCAATTCTGACTTCTTTTAAAGAGATAAACACCAATTCACATGAAAACCATGTGATTTGCAATTTATCTATCAGAATGACCTCCACAAACCTAATGGAAACATTTCAGGATTGGGGACAGGGATTTCGTGTGAAGCCACAGAAGGCCTCTCCCACATGAGAAAAGCGCAAACAATGAACCAAGCGTAGGAAAGTCACCAAGCTCTGCATGGTTTTCCTCGCTGGATAATAAACTCCGTGAAAAATGCGTCATTGATAGCAAGCTGAACACTCTGAAGATCGAATAAGCAGTAAAAATAAGTATGCCAACACAGATGCTGAAAAGCTGTATTGTAATACGATTTTTTTAAATTCACCTCGCAACAAAAATTGTGAAGTCAAACTGTGGTTTCTCTGATGTAATGAAAACTAGATCGAGAGTATGGATTAAGGGAAGAGTGGTGATTTTTAGGACAGACTTTTAGTAGACCCATTTCATCATCATGTTTCATTTTTACTAGGTACCACATAAAATAGTCTTTCAAAGAAAATAACATGAACCTAGATGGTGCTGCTGGCTCTGTGTTTGGAACTCTCTAAAGCTTTTGCTTTAATTTCAGGCCTTATGCATATTAAAGGATGGAGATTTTAAAATGTTAAACAACATCTAATAACTTGGTTTTAAAAGCTTTGGAAAATGCTCTAAATTGTTCTCTCCACTCCATTTCTCTGCTTCCTTTATTTTTAATGTCACGTGTTTGTCATTCAAGAGAATATAGGCTTGTAAAATGGCAATAGATTACACAAGTAGGAGAGCTATGAAAAGCAGTGTAGTAATTAAACACAATTTATAGATGAGCCAATCTGCCTCATAATTTCTGTGAGTCAATACAGTGGAAAAATTATGAGCGTGGGGTCTGGAGCGGTAGTTACTGACGTCTCAAGGTGAAGACCTCCTCCAATCACAATTTGAGTGACCTTTACCAAGTTACTTAACATTTTGGTATCTCAGTTTCCTCATCTATAAAATGAAAATAATAGTAGTGCCTACCTCATGTTTGTTTTGGCAGTTAAATGAGCTAATATTTAAAGAATTTGTTCTTGGCACATATCAAGTGCTCAATAGCTTTTAGCTACTGGGATGTCTACATTATTATTATGCTTAGGCTCACATAGGAAACAGAAATTGGTAGGTTCAATTATGATCTTTATAGCTTCCCACCTTTCAGCATTTCCTGGTGGAAACAATAGTCCCCAATACCAAGGTAGGCATGTAGATGGCTAAAGACATAATAAGAAATTTCCTCAGGAAATAGTGCCAGAACATAACAATGCATTTTTAAAAAGAAAAAAGGTGCTACAGACTCTTTTAAATTGTCCAATACATAAGATAGCCAAAATTACTTTGGGCTAGAAAATTATAAAACAGTGGTTTTGAATAACAAAGAAATCAAATGGAACTGCCATAACAAATTAACAA
This sequence comes from Hylobates moloch, assembly GCF_009828535.3. Classification (NCBI taxonomy): domain Eukaryota; kingdom Metazoa; phylum Chordata; class Mammalia; order Primates; family Hylobatidae; genus Hylobates; species Hylobates moloch. The sequence goes on along the minus strand of NW_026652278.1, from coordinate 165,082,430 downwards.
TAAAAATAGATTATCCTTTGGTAACATTTTTTTCTACTATTTCCCTCTACACCCCCTCCCACAAACCTAACTTAAATTTTTCTATTACATAATTCAGCATCAATGCACTTATAATATTATTTTATCAATGCTCTGGTGATAATATTTTCATTTCTCATTCTTTTCTGGATTAAAAGATCAATGAAAACAAAAATACTTATTTAGCTCACCAGTATTTTCTTCATTTTCTATTACCTACAGCAGTTATCAAATAAATGGCTTGATATCAACCAATGTAATTTCGGAGAATGTTTACGAAAAAGGGGCTTGGAGTTATAAAATAATTGTTATTCAAGTATTTTTTGCGACAGTATTTAGATACTAGGATCAATTTTATTTTGTGACCCATCTGGATTTGTGACGATAAAATTATATCATCAAAAATAATGGACAACCTAATTACCTGTTCTTTGGATACACATGTGGAAAATATTTAAAAAGCTTCTAGTAATTAACATAACTTCATAAAATAAAGGAATCAGAAAATGCTTTTTAAAAAAATAAATCAAATCTGTTGTCAAATTATTAAGAGAATTTCTCTTGTCAACTGTGACTCTTAGTGATATTAAGTAAAGAATCCTTGTTGAGCTCATGGGGTTGATACATTGCATAATTTACAGAATAAAAGGAAAATTATAGAAAATTCAAATTAAGCTGCAAATGTCCTTTTACTGATAAATATAATCAGATAGTATTCTATAATATTAATTTCTGCACAAAATTGTAGTTTAGCAGTGTTATTAATGTGGCTATTCCTGAAGCATGTCTGCTTTTAGTGTAAAATATTAGACTAAGAAGATAAGACCCACAACATATTATTATACATTAATGTACAAGGTATTAAATGAGACTTTTCCTATCTTAGAATTGCATCTGAGGATAACACACGTTCAAGCACGAACACAGTCTTACAAAGATTGCTAAACATAGCCGCAAGATTTTCTTAAAAAGAGCAAAAAGTTACATAATCTATACCCTACCTCTAGGATAGGTACCATTAGCTACTTTTAGTTTCTATGCAAGAAATGGATCTGATGTGAGGAAGAGAGCTGTCGATTGATTGTGTAAAGCTGTATATTTAACCCCCGTCCCCATGTAAGGGGAGCATGAGCAAAATCATTCAGCCAGTGGATTTGCTACTGCAGGATTTGTCACGTCCCTGGGTGGATACTTGCTGAATTACAGGAACTAGGAAGGAGGTCTTGTGCTGCTGCAGAAGCAGAGTGAGCTGTGAGTTCTTCTTTCTTTTTCTTTTTTGATTACAGTTTTATTGAGTCATAATTCACATATCATAAAATTCACTTATTTAGACAGAACCACTTAATGATTTTTTTAGAGTTGTGCAACTATCACCACACAATTGTAGAACATGTTATCACCTCAAAAAGTTGTCGCACAACCTTTCCCTGTCACACCCCAAGCTTCCCATATCCCCAGCCTTAAGCAACCACAAATCTACTTCTGTATCTATACATTTGTCTCTTCTGGACATTTCATACAAATGGCACTATATGTGGCTTTTTTGAGACTGGTTTCTTTCATTTCACTTACTGTTTTCAAAATTCATTCATATTGTAGTATGTGCTAGCACTTCATTCCTCTTTATGGCTGAATAACATTCCATTGAAGGGATATAATACATTTTGCTTCTCCATTCATTGTTGATGGACACTTGGGTTCTTTGCATCTCTTGGCTATCGTGAAATATGCTGCAATGAACATTGGCGCACAAGTGTCTATGTGGGTACCTGTTTCCATTATTTGGGATATATACCTAGGAGTGGAATTTCTAGGTCATATACTGGCTCTGTTTAACTTTTTGAGGAACTGCCAGAGTGTTTTCCAAAGTGACTGCACTGTTTTACATTCCCACAAGCACAGTATGAGGGTTCTGATTTTCCACATTCTCACTAACCCTTGCGATTCTCTGAATTTTTTATTATGGCCAACAAAGTGGGTGGGCAGTGGTATCTAATTAATTTGATTTGCATCTCCTTGAATACTAATGATATTGAGCATCTTTTCATGTGCTAATTATACATTTATATATCTTATTTGAAAAATGTCTATTTAATTCTTTTGAAAAATGCATTAAGATTTTTAACTGGGGTGTCCTCTTATTATTGAGTAGTAATGGTTCCTTATATATTCTAGATGCAAGTCCTTTATGATATATATAATTTGCAAATATTTTCTCCCAATCTGTGGGTTGTCTTTTCACTTTTTTGATAGTTTTCTTTGAAGCACAAATGTTTTTAATGTTGATAAAGTACAATTTATCCAATTTTCATTTGTTGCTTATGTTTATAGTATCATAGTTAAGAATCCATCACCAATTCAGAGGTCATGAAGATTTATCTGTATGTTTTCTTGCAAGAGTTTTATAATTTGGGCTCTTACTTTTAGATCTTTGATCCATTTTGAGTTAATTTTTCACATGGCTTGAGGTGGGGTCCAACTTCCTGCTTGGCTATCTAGTCTTCCCATCATGGTACAAGATCTTGAGTGAACTTGAATTGTATATTCCTAAGGGTTTGAGAATAGAGTTTATTCCTGATTGCCATCTGGAAATGTCTAAAGATAACTGTCTGGCATGAAGGACTGTGAAGTATCTGAGATTTTACCCAGCTTGCAAACTAACAGTCTAGCCCGCCTCAGCTTAATAGATTCTGGCAAAAGACAGAACACTTCTGGGTTGGTGACAAAGAACCTTATTACTTATGGAACACAAGACAGCATGACCTTCAAAACCTTCATGACTGCACCAGTTCTCAGTTCTCCAAATCCCACAAAGATGATGAACAGCCAAAGAACCCAGAGCGTATAAAATCCAGTCTTTTCTAGTGGGGTGCAGGCAAATAGGCCCACCCTTTTCCCTCTAGGAAGGAGACAAATTTCTCCTCTGCTCTGGTGGGAGACACCATCTCTACCCTTCAGTGCTATTCACCATACGAATAGCCTTGGAAAGATAGTCTGAAGCAAAGATCGTTAGAGCCTCTCCTCACAACAAGTGCAGGAACACAAGAGACTTGAGGACAGTTGTCTCCCAACAGCTGAATGGTGTTGTGCCTCATGCAGGAGGAGGTGTCAAAAGCTGAGAAGTCAAAAAATGTTTAATTTTGATTGTCAGGATCAAGACAAAGCAGACATTAAATATGTTTAGCATGAAGTTGATTTTCCTAAGTGGTAGGAGTTGTATCATTTCCAATTCCTGCATTAAAGATACAAAGCTTCCCAAAGATGGCCTGTGCCCCAGCTTCCAAGAGGAGATTTGAGAAAATGGAAGATTGTGGCAGTTGTTTTATTTTCAAGCCAATATGAAAGGATCCTTTTCTACCAAAATATTTCTTTGATAAACAATTTAAAGCTTCATTCTACAAGATTTGAAACATCAACAGGCAATTCTCTTAGTTGAGTTTTTTGGATTTGAGATATCTCTCTGAGAGACAGAAAGGAAATCTTTTATTTTTATTATTTTTAGAGACAGGGTCTCACTCTGTCACCCAGGCTGGAGTGCAATCATAGCTCACTGCCCTCTTCAACTCCTGGGCTCAAGCGATCCTCCCACCCCTGCCTCCCAAGTAACTAGTACTGCGGGTGCATGCCACCACACCCAGCTAATTTTTAAAAATTTTTTGTTGACACAGGGCCTTGCTGTTGCCCAAGCTGGTCTTGAACTCCTCACTTCAAGCAATTCTCCTGCCTTAATCTCTGAAAGTGCTGGGATTACAGGCCTGAGCCACGGGGAAATCTTTGAAAGAAGGATAATGAGATGGAAACCTATTTTGAAATGCAGAACAGCTCGAGAGAGCCATGGGTGACATGAGGGCCCTGGGCACTAAAGGGCCAAGGGAAGAGAGGAAACAGGGAGAGACCCACTGCAAACCAGGCAAGATGGGTATTTTGTTTGTTTCTTTGTGTGTGTGTGGTTTTTTTTTTGTTTTTTGTTTTTTTTTTTGCTACTTCTTGGCCTTTCCTTTTCTTTTTCCAAAGACTACAGTGAACAATTCCATCCCCAGCAAGAGCAGCTACTCATTTTTATTTTCAAGTCCTTACCAAAAAGTGAGGAAAGTGAAAAGTTTAGTCCATATAGACGTTGTGGCACCAGTCCTTTATCTACACCCATAAGGTGGCTTGTTAGTGATGCTAAACTGGTTTTCCATGAACCTGAAAAAGAAACATTATCACTGGAGTTTATAGAAAACTTTTCAGAATTAACTGTGTCATAGCAGACCTCTGCTAATTTATAGTATGCCCAAGTGTGCACACACACACGCACACATTGGAAGACCCTAAGCTCCTTTCATCTGGCCTCCATGAAAAGTGTTGTTTCTTTCAGATGTGATTCCTTCATCAGCAACCCCTATTTTTTGAAACAAAACAGCTTTTTACTTGTTACAGCTCATGCCTTTCTTGTCATGTATACTAAGTCTAGGATAATCCTGCTTGCTGTCTCTTTTCCTGTGTCTTGCATGAGGACAATTGCTGCGAATGTGAGGTGTAGCCTCAGGTCTCACACTTGGACAAACACCAAGACCACAGGAACAAGCAAGATGCAGGGCAGAATTCCTCAAATATTTCCTTCTGAAAAAGAGAAGGTAAAAAGAAAAGGAGAATAGAAAAAATGTAAAGAAAATGTATGGTGTTTTAATGAGGGAAGGAGGAATATATGTTAATGGCAGAAGGAAATTTGCTAGTGATTGAGGAATTGTATTTCACATTTCATATTTGTATATAGAGTTCATGATAGATGCAACTGAAACGTTTAATAAAAGAAGTACTTGTTTCATGCACTCAGAGTTCCTAATCTAGTCGAAAAGCAAGCTTTATTTTTATTTATTTATTTATTTTTTTAGAAAAGGGGTATCACTATGTCGCCCAGGCTGGTCTTGAACTTGACTCAAACAAACCTCCCACCTCAGTCTCAAGTACATGGGACTATAGGAATGAGCCACCATGCCCAGCTGAAAGGCAAACTTTTGATACACGCAATTTCCATAAATAGACTCAAATCACAGAGAATCAAACCCACAAGCTCTGTTGAAACAAAATAGAGTCAGACACCTTTAATCAAATAAATATTTTTGAAAAACATACAGTTCACATGGCTCCAGAAAAGCATGAAATTGGAATCTGAATTTAGAAATGAATTGGAAACAATTTCAAGTGGTAGGAAATTCGTAAGTATAGAAAAGCTCTGACTTAAGAGTACTCCTCTGACTTTCACCATCTCTCTTTCCCTCTAATTATTCCCTAAATAGCTGTGCATACCTGACAATACCACCTGGATGTTCAGGGATTAAAAGCAAAATGCAATCATTTCCTCCTTTATATAAGTGCATTCACAGAATTTTAGATAATTTTTGCTTAATATGTTATAAGTCTCAACTTCCGCTTCTGCTTTTTCTGTGGTCTTCTGAAGACAATTTGTCTTTTAGGTGAACCTAATGGAAGGATTACAGCATGGGGCCAGGCTGATAGGAACTGTGTCTCAGAAGGCAGGATGGAGTACATCTGCCTGTGTGTGGTCAACCTCTGAGGTTATGATTGTACATAAAAGGGATCAGGCAATTATAACAACATATGCCTATTGAAAATCAAAGCCAACCATTAAGTAAATATTAATAGAAATGTTAACAAATCATTCTATGAAAAATGGGGAAAACAAACAGTCAAAATTTAGATGATCTCACCTTTTTTCCAACATGTTTAAAATGTATCTTGTTGGAATATTATAGTTTAAATTGTAACAAGCATGAATATTAGATAACAATGACCATTTCTCTTGGGACACTGAGGGTGTCCTCTGTCATCACTCTCATGTTAACAAAAGCATAATTTCAACTGTCATCATGATGAAAAAGCAAAGCTAAGACAACCCTAGCTCCCAGATCAGTAATGGACCTTTGAATTCACTTAATAATCAATTCAAAAAAATTTACCCTTATAGAAAGCCAAGTCGTCTTAGCATTACAATTCAATTTTGCCTGCTTTGTTCTTCATTTAAGTGGAATTTACTTTTTGACATTTTATCCTCAAAACTTTCTTTAGGGAAATTGTTTTGTTGATATCGTATACACTGTTATTGTCACTACAGGAATATACTACGTAGATATAAATCATCATCCTGTGCAAACATTACTTAAACTCAGCTCTGTCAAGAGAAGAGTTCCCAAGTCAAATACTTCAATAGTAGCAGATAAGAGTTGATTAAATGTGTAGTAGAAGTACTAAATTTGTACCTGGCCACCTGATATAACCTCACTGGTTAAACTCATCTCACTGATGAGACGAGGGAATCACAGCTCCCAGTGGACACATTCTCTGAGCATCAAATATCCATTATAATTTGGAATCATGTTTTCAAGCAATGTATATTAGAAAAAAACATTCACCTACATTTTCAGGATATCCATACCTAGGTTAGTTTTTCTTTCAAGCCCACTATATTATACAATCAAAATCAAAATCAAACTAGGATTCAATCTATGTTTAGTTAAAGATGTTTACAATATGTTCATGAAGATATTGGTTTTCCATTGTCATGTCTTGATCAGGTTTTAATATTAGAGTTATGTTGGGCTCCATGCAATCAACTGGTAAATATTCTCTTTTCCTCTGTTTTCTCAAAAAGTTTATGTAGTATGGGTATTGTTTTCTTCTAGCAAGTTTGATAGAATTCACAAGTGAAGCTGTCATGGCCTGAAGTTCATTGTGGAAATGTTTTTATTTATGAATTCAATTGATTTCATAGATATAGGCTTTCTCTGACTTTTCATTTCTTTATGTCACAATTTTGTCTTTCAAAGAATTTGTCAGTGTTTTCTAAGTCATCGTATTTATTGATATAAAGTTGCTTATAATATTTTCTTTTTTTCTTTCTATAGAACTGGTATTATCTATTGCTGCATAAACAAAACCTCAGGTGTTTAACAAATATTTAAAAGCTCACTCAGTCAATGCGTCAGGAACTGAAGAGTAGATTATATGAGTGGTCTGGCTCAGGATTGCTCATGAAGTTGTCATCAAGATGTCAGCTAGGGCTGCAGTCATCTGAAGGGCTGACTGGAAGGAGAGTCTGCAAACAAGAAGCTAAGCCTTCTTGTTTGTGGTAAGGACATGACAGTTGACTTCTCCCAGAGTGAGTGATCCAGTGGAAAACATCTTTAAGGCCTAATGTTGGAAGTGACACTTGGTTATTTCCACAGTATCTTTTTGGTTATATTTCTTCTCTCTCTCAATGTGGAATGGAGTACACAAAGGCATGCATACCAAGAAGTGGGAATCACTGGGGCCATCTTAGCTACCACAGAATCTAGAGTGACGTCCACTTCTCTCATTCCTGATATTTGTAATTTGTGCTTTGTGTGTGTGTGTATGTGTGTGAGTGCTTAACTGGTCTAGTTAAAAGTATTTTTAATTTTATTGGTGTTTGGAATTAGCCATATTTTAGATTTTTAAATTTTCTCTATGGTTTATCTGTTTTCTATTTTACCGATTTTTCTTTATTATTTTTATGTTTATCTCAACTGCTTTGTCTAACTTCTTTAGATGGCAATGTACATCATTGATTTTAGAACTTTCTTATTTTCTAATATCCACATTCAAAATTCTAAGTTGTTTTAAGGATGCTTTAGCTGCATCCCCCAAATTTTGTCATGCTGTGTCTTTATGCTCATTCACTTCAAAATATATTCTGATTTTCCTTATTATTAGTTAACTGATTTATTGGTCATTTAAAAATGTATTACTCAATATCCAAATATTTGGGGATTTTTGCAGATATCTTTTTATTATTTATTTCCAATTTAATTTCATTGTAGTCAGAAAATAGTCTGTAATATTTAAGCCATTAGCTTTCTAGAGACTTGGTGAATTTACCATGTACACCTGAAAAGAATACCTATTCTACTGTTGTTGAGTAACTTGTTCTATAAATATCACATGTCAAGTTGTTTGATAGTATTGTTTAGGTCTTCTATATTCTTCCTGGTATTTTTGGCCACTTGTATCATTTACTAAAAGAGGATTGTTGAAATCTCCAGTTATAATTTTTGATTTTCTATATTTTCAGTTGATGTATTTTGAAGCCCTGTTATTTAGCACATACTTATTTAGGAGTGTTACAGCTTCTTAATGAATTGACTCATTTATCATTATGAAATGTCTCGCTTTACGTCTGGCAATATTGCTTGTCCTGGGCCTACATTTTCCGGATACTAATATAGCCACTCCTATTTCTTCATGAATAGTCCTTGCCTGCTACATCTTTTTCTATCTTTTAAATATATCTTTATATTTAAGTAGGTTTCTTATGGACAGAAATAGTGAGTTCTTTTTTTCCAGTCTGACAACCTCTGGATTTTATTCAATTAGTGCCATGTCTTTATTAAAGAACGATAGAGGCCAGGTGTAGTGGCTCACACCTGTCATCTCAGCACTTTGGGAGGCTAAGGTGGGTGGATCACTTGAGGCCAAGAGTTTGAGGTCAGTGTAGGCAACATGGCAAAACCTCATCTCTACTGAAAATACAAAAATTAGCCAGGTGTGGTGGTGCGACCTGTAATTCCAGCTACTCGGGAGGCTGAGGCAGGAGGATCACTTGCATCCAGGAGGTGGAGGTTGCAGTGAGCTGAGATCATACTGTAATTTCAGCTACTCAGGGTGCTGAGGCAGGAGGATCACTTGCACCCAGGAGGTGGAAGTTGAAGTGCAGTGAGCCGAGATCATACCACTACACTCCAGCCTGGGTGACAGAGCAAGTCTCTATCTCAAAATGAGAGAGAGAGAGAGAGAGAGAGATAGGTGCTAAACTTGCAAACTTGGCAAACAAGAAGCAAAATGCTGCCCACAAGGGGGCTGTGCCTCAGGGGATTTAGGAGCAGGCTGATGGTCTAAGAGAAGTCAAGGAGGTCAGGACCTTGCAACATCTCAAAAGGGTTTAATGTGAGATTTCAGGCCCTGAGCCACCAGCAGCTTGGCAAAGGGTGCAGCAAGTGTGGAGCTGCCCCAGGGTTTCATTGAGGCAACTTTTTTACCTCCCCTCTATACCAGGAAGCTGCAAATTTTTCTGTAAAGGGCCAGAGAGTAAACATCTTAGATTTTATGGGTGGGATTGGGCCCATGGAACCTAGTTACTGACACCTGTCCTAGATTATTCCCTGGTCCTGGCCCAGTTATTGGCCTTCCATATCTACTGTATTATCTCCTCCATCATTAAGAGATTCATTGTAATTGTCCATCTTATGCATATCCTGCATATTGCAAATCCTCCTCCTCCTCCTTGCAAACCTTATAACCTTCACCATCTATTTCCTCCCTATTACTGTGGTACTGGTGGTACTGGTGGTTCTAGTGGTGCTTGTGACACAGTAGAGAACTTGCAAATCCTGCAGATCTCCCTTCACAATGGGCTTTTTAATAGACACGACATTACTATTTCTACAAATCTCTAAAGCCAGGTTGGTGGCTGCTATTTCTCCTACTGTAGCTCTGTCTCATGCACATAAATTTGATTCAGATTAAACCACAGCATATCAGTGACATGAGGGAAAATTGGGGAAAACAAAGTTAATATGACTCCTGGAGCTCTGGGAGATAATATACTCTATGGAAATTACCTATCTGCCTTTTAACTGTAGTATTTAGGCCATTTATATTCAATTATTTATCAGTATGGTTGGACTTCAATCTATTATCTTGCTATTTATTTTCTATTTGTCATGCTTTTCATTTGTTGCTTGTGCTTCCGCCTTTTTTGCATTCAGCATATTTGCATATTATATTATACTTTTTCTCCATCATTGAATTATTAGCTGTTCTATTTCTAATTTTTGTAGTGATTGCTTTAGAGTTTACAATAAGCATCTTTAACTTATAACTGCCTACATTCAAATAATATCATACCACATTATGTGTAATAAAAAAGCTTTACAACAAAATACTTTCATTTTTCATCTTCTGTCCTTGTGTTAGTGCTTTTAGTACATACTTTTCCTTTACATGTGTTATAAATTTCAACATACTTTTTAAAATTTAGACATTTAATTATATATTTTTTAAATGTCAATATTTACCCACATATTTACTATCTGTGGTGTCCTTCCAAGTTTCTATTTGTTCTTATTTTTCTTCTACCTGAGGAAAACTTTAATATTTCTTACAGTACACATTACCGATGGTAGATTCTCTCAGCTTTGTCTAAAAATATTTATTTCTCCTTTATTTCTAAAAAATATTTTTATTAGATGTAGAATTTCACATTAAATTTTTTTATTTCAGAACTTTAAAATTATTACTTCACTAAACTCCGGCTTCCATTGTTTTCTTAAAAGTATGTGGTTAATTTTAACTTTACTTGCCTGTAGGTAATATGTCCATCTTTTTTACTCTGCTTCTTTAAGATTGTCTCTTATCTCTAGTTTTTAGCCTTTTGATTGTGATGTGACTCAGTGTTATTTTATTTCTTTATTATATTTGAGATTATTTAGCTTCATGGGACTATAAGCTTGTAGTTATTATTTCTTCAATTTTTTTTCAATTCCACTTTACTTCTGGATCTGTTTTTTGTTTGTTTGTTTTTGTTTTTTGAGACAGAGTCTCACTCTGTTGCCCAAGCTGGAGTGCAGTGGTGCAACCTCAGCTTACTTCAACCTCCACCTTCTGTGTTTAAGCGATTATCCTGCCTCAGCCTCCGGAGTAGCTGGGACTACAGGTGCATGCCACCACACCTGGCTAATTTTTTGTATTTTCAGTAGAGACAGGGTTTCCCCATGTTGGCCAGGCTGGTATCAAACTCCAGACTGCAATTGATCCACCTGTCTCGGCCTCCCAAAGTGCTGGGATTACAGGCGTGAGCCACTGCGCCTGGCCTATGGATCTCCATGTTATACCACTTGATGTCGCAGGTCATCGAGACTTAGTCACGTTTATTATTATTATTTTTAATCTGTTTCTCTCTGTCTTCATTTCAGAATTCTTCTCTTGTCATATCTTCAGTTTTACTGTTTTTTACTTTTCCAATGTCTAATCTTCTATGAAGCCAATCCAATTAATTTTTCATTTCAAACATTGTGTTTTTCTTTTCTAGAAATTCCACTGATTTAAAATGATGTCTTTCATTTCTCTTCTTATCTGTATTTTTTTTCTGGAAATCCTTAACCATATTGTAATATTGTGATACAATATATATATATATTTGTGATATATTTTATATATATATATATTTGGTTTCTGCCCCCAGTTCCTGACATAGAGCTTCAAAAACCCTTGTCGATAGGGGTGCTAGGACAATCTTTTGTTTTAATATTTGGTCTTTGATTCCAGTTCCTGATGCAGAGCTCCTAAATGTCTTGAAATTTGCTGGGTGACAGAAGCATCTTTTGCTCCAATGAAGTGACTTTTGGCAGGCTCCAGGATAGCTCAGAATAGGGCCTGACCTCTGGGGAAGAGAGAATGGCTGACGGTTAGGTTGATAACTCACAGTTAGTGATGTAACCGATTACATCTATGCAATTAAGCCTCCATCAAAACCCAAAAGGGGTCGGGCACGCTGGCTCACGCCTGTAATCCCAGCACTTTGGGAGGCCAAGGAGGGAGGGTCACGAGGTCAGGAGATCGAGACCATCCTGGCTAACACGGTGAAACCCCATCTCCACAAAAATACAAAAAATTAGCCGGGCGTGGTGGCGGGCGCCTGTAGTCCCAGCTACTCTGGAGGCTGAGGCAGGAGAATGGCGTGAACCCGGGAGGCGGAGCTTGCAGTGAGCCGAGATCGCGCCACTGCACTACAGCCTGGGAGACAGAGCGAGACCCTGTATCAAAAAAAAAAAAAAAAAAAAGGTGGGGTTCCGGGAGCCTCTGGACAGCTGAACACGTGGAGGCGTCTGGAGGGTGGCGCACCTAGAGAGGGCTTGTAAGTTCTGGGTCCCTTCCCACATTTCTTGTCCTGTGGATCTTTTACCTCTAGCGGTTCTTCCATATCCTTTGTAACATACCTTGTAATACATCAGTAAACATAAGTGAAGTCTTTCCCTTAATTTTGTGAGGCACTCTAGCAAAGTAATTGAACCCAAGAAGCGGTTTCTGGGAATCCAAAGGTTATGGATGGCTTGTGATTGGCATCTGAAGTAGGGACAGTTTTGTGGAACTGAAACATTCACCTGTGGAATCTGACACCGTCTCCAGGTAGATAGTATCAGAACTGAATTAAATTATAGGACATCCGGTTAGTGTCCGCTAGAGAATTGCTTGGTGTGTAGGGAGAACTCCCCACATGTATTTTGATGACCAGAGGCAAAGTACTGTATTGAGTGGTGCAGGACATTTGTTTTTCTTCTTTTATTTGTGCACAATAGCTTCTGTAAAGTCCCTGTCTTCTGCTTCCTGTATCTCTGTTATCTCGGGACCTGTTTCTGTAGAATTTTTCTCCTGATTATGGTTCATATTTTCCTTCTTCCGTACATGTCTAGACAATTTTGATTGAATTATATGTATTATTGGTAAAATAATAGTGGGAATCTAATTTTTTTAGTCTTTTTTAAAGTGTGATGAACTTCATATTGCAGGCCAATGAGTGCTTTTGAGCAGAAAGCAGGAGGAATTGTTGGGCATACCTCATTTGTCCTTTTCTCAGATCACAGGTACTATCCATTGTCAAATATCTAAAAACAGCTCTTTTTTCTATATTTTTTCCAGTTCTCTAGTTGCTTATGGTAGGAGGTGAAGCCCTATACCAGTCACTTTACTATAGTCCAAAGCAAAAGTCCTAAATCCATGACTGAATTACAGTCTGAGAAAATAAAACCAATCTAAAAGTCTGGCTTAATATTTACACACACACACACACACACACACACACACACTCTGAAGTTTGAAGATACTGCTTCATGATTTTTTAAAATCTGTATGCAATGAGAATTAAAAGTTCTGTTTGTGTTTACTTGTAACTTTCCATTTAGTCAGCTATATGGCAACAATGGCATAATGGTTAAGCATACGACTTTTGAGCCAGGGCATCTTGGTTAAAGACCCGTTTCTGGCACTTATTACCTGCATGACCTTGTGTAAATTACTTAATTTCTCTATGCTCTAGTTTTCCATCTGTTAGCCTGGAATAATTATAGCACATATTTCAAAGAATCGTTTTGAGAATTAACAATGTCATGGGGATGAGTGTCAACATATAGAGTGGCTAGGAAGATTAAAAGCTTATCTTAGTTACCCATCTGTGAAATTGTGATATCTTATTACCTATATCATAGTGGTATGTTGAGGGTTAAATTTTACTGATTAAAAGTATTCATATTTCTTGGAACTTTGTGAGTCTTTTCAATTTGAGAATTTATTTATTCAATTCTGAGATGAATTTTTCTCTCTTCTAGTATTTCTGATAGTATAACTTTGGGGCCTATTTTTACATCTCATTAACCTTTATCCTACTGTCTTCTTTTTAAATTTGTTACGTAATTTGTTTTCTAAAAACTTATGCTTAGCCTTCTAGGTCACTAACTTACTCTTCAGTGGTATCCATCCTGCTTTTCCAGCTCTTTGGTGCTTTTGTATTCTTTAACTCCCCACTTATATATTTCTAAGCTCCAATTTGGAGGGGTCATGATGCTCAGGGTTCAGATTGGATGATCTGCTTCTCAGAAGATTGCATTAGGAAGCAATGATAACAGAGAACCAGACCGACATACTCTCCTACTCTCTGCCCACTGTCTCTATGTTATATATTCCCCTGTACCCATTGCCTATTACCAAAATAACATTGCACAGCAAATAACCATAAGCTCTCCGTGGGATACAATGATAAACATCTATTGCTTATTTTTTTCTGGACTTTTTTTAGTTGTCTTGAAATCAGCTGGCTGTGAGTTGAAGCACTGGAGGTGACTTGGCTCTGTTTCACATGTTTCTTATTTTCTACCATTTCTACTGCCATGAAAATACGGCTGAGTAGCAGAGGAAGAAGATAGGATAAGCCCAGTCACTTGAGGACTTTCCATAGAGGAGAAATACACCCCATCACAGTCGGAAATACACTGTAAAGTTATATGGTAGAGGGCAAGGATACAGAAAGGGTGAAGAATCAGAACCATGGTTATCAATCTACCATAGCCTTGAGAACAATTATTAAACTATCAAATAAAGAAGAGGACAAACTTTGAATTGGCTCTTTTTCTAAAACTAAACAGGATTCTGCAAACAGGAAAAAAAATACAAAGGAGAATTTAATTCAGTTATAGAAAGAAAAGAAAATTAATTCTTGAACACCTTGATATGAAAATGGACAAAGACATATCTGTTCCTATTGAATATGTACAGCTCTTGTCTACAGAGGGTATCAGTTAAGAGCATGGGCTATAAAAATCAGAATGTGTGGTTTCAAATCCAAGATCAGCCTTTTATTGCTCATGTGACATTGAGAACTTAAAATATTTAATGTCTTAAGCTACAGTTTTTAATCTCCAAAATGTGGGTAATATGGTAGTTACCACAATGGGCGTTGGTACACTAACTACAGTAGTGTTCAAAAAGTGTTTACTTCCATGTATGTGACATTAACGTAGGCTGCATATCTACTGTCCTAGCTACAGGGACATTTATCTAAAGTACCAGATATTAAATATTTCAGACTTTGGCAGCCATAGGGTCTCGGTCTCTGTAGTAACTATTTAACGCTGCTGTTGAAGTGTAAAAGCAGGCACAGACAACATATAAATGAATGGGCATGGCTATGCTCCAATCAAACTTTATTCACAAATACAGGCAGTGGGCTAGATTTGGCTCATGGGCCATAATTTGACAACCCATTCTTAACAATAATTAGTGTATCTATCACCTCCAATTCCATTTTACATTCCTGGAGTTCAAAAAGCATGTCCTTATTTTCCTTGTATTTTGTATCTCCTAACCAGTGCTTAGCATATATTAGGTCCTTACTAAGTGATTTTTTTAAGAATAAAATTATGTATTGAACTCCTATCAAGCACTAAAGCACCAGTATAATGCCTTGCTTAGCTACTGAGGTCATTTCTGCCCACTCTTGCTTTTCTGCTCAAAGAGTCAAAAGGAAATGCTACTTACGAGTTAGAAAAGAATGAGCCTGTTATGATAATATAAACAATCCTTCTGCTACTAAGCTGTATTTTCTTCTACGATTTGGATCATTCATGTTTCCTTTGCACCTTGCAGAAGTACTTTAACCTCTTCACAGTGCCACCAGGCCATTTTTTAATCTTCATTATCCGGCTACATTATCTATCTAGACAGGACATTACAAGTTTCCTTGTATAATCATTTTCCTTTGAACCTAATGGAAGGGTGGGTTCAGTTTATGGTCCTCTAAGTGTTTGGGCCAGGATAATTTCTGTGACTCTGCTACGATAATGATGAGAAAAGCAATGTATAATGTTGATGAAGAGGATATCCTGCCCTGCCCTGTCCCCTTCTCTGCCTTCACACACCCAGCACGCAACTCTGCTTACCTCAATGCATACACCCCAACAGAATTTATGTTCCCAGGGTTCAAACTTTATCATAGGCTTCTATTAAATTCTTCACCAGGACGTTTTAGAGGGCAAAGTAGAAAGTTATCCTCATATTTAATTCTCTTTACAGATCAAATAAGGTAATTATCATCTTATATAATGATCTTATTATACAAGTCAGGAGAAAGAGGGTGTCAACGCAAAACACCAAATTAGTTCCATTACTATCCTTGCCAATAAAGCAAAGGCTTTTTAACCCACAGAAATTTTTCTGTGCATGTTCCTTAGGGGAAAAAATATAGATGCCTACATCACAAACACTAAAGGCCCAAGTGTCTAGAAGTGTGTGTGTATGCTTGTGCATGAGAGGGAGAGAAGCTAGAATATAAACACACTTAAAAACCAACTCATTATAATTGAGGCAGGGCTGGCACCCTTTAACTGATTTGGACCACGTGGTAAAAATGACTGCTTGCCTTGTTTAAAGTCAGCGCTTCCGATACTGGCTGTTGATGCAGATTCCACCCCAAGAAGCCAAAACAATGACCTGATAGCTGAGACATTAGGGATGGGTGTTGATGAGAAGATTTCCTTGTATTATTTTCATTAGGTTTCCTGCTTGCCTCATCAATGCTCGACAAATTTGGATGCCAAAAAGTAGAGATTACTTTTATGGAGCATCTCGTAGATTTATTTCCTCTAAAACTTGATGAGGTTTCACCTCAGTGATATAACAGAGCCTGGTCTTTATTGCAATTAGCAACAGATGGGCCGGGATGTGCGTAATCACAAAATGCCCTGGGGAAGGTAGTTTGAGGCAAGCTGAGATAAGCTCCTGATCATCTGTGGTCATTGTCTTCCAAGTTCACCCACGATGCCACCCACCACTGTGTTGATATTCCTGTTATCTGGGTTCTGAAGATAGCAATCTTTGTTCCAGGATGTGAATAGGACTTTTTTCTCTTTCATATGGGTAGCCCATGTCTTCAAGTTCTCTCTGTTTGAGCTGTGCTTTATACTCTTGCCCTCATCCTAACATTTGTGCAGCTCTATGTGTTATATACTAGTATTTCTCAACCTCAGCATGTTTGACATTTCAGCCAGACAATTTTTCGTTGTGATGGTGGCGATCCTATGCACTGCAGAATGTTTAGCAGCATCCTGTCCCAGCCTCTTCCCAGTAGATGCTAGCAGCACCCCTTGAGCCTCTGAGCTATTTCTACCAAAAATGTCTCAAGATATTGTCAAAGGTTCCTTGGTAGGAGGACAGGGCATAAAACCACACCTGGCTGAGAACTTACTGCTATATCGCAAGTTGATTTTTCTACCGATAGTGTCCATAGCCATATCAATTCTACCAAATTTTATAATTTATCATGTTCTCGAATAAGCATTTCTTTCAATACATGATTTTACAGATAAGGAAATGGAGAGCCATGGTGATGAATGCAATTATTCAAGATGATATCGCTCACAGATGACACAGCCAGAGCAAGACCTTAGTTCTTCTGACCTGCCCCTGTTCCCATTTACTCAATCACAGAAAGTAGTCAGAGAAAGCTGCCACAGCTGCTCCGTGCTACATAAGATACCTATCAAGTAGCTAAGCAATTTGTTTATGCATTTATCCCTGCGTTCAACAAATATTTGAGGGGTTTCTTTATGCCAGATACTATTGTGGGTTCACAAAGATGTAGTAATGAACAAACCAGACTAAGTTTCTGCCATCCTTAAGGACATGTAAAATAGGTCAGGTCATGATCAGTGCTATAGAGAAATTTCAATCCTCAGAGGGAGATTGGAAATCATAAAGAGGTTGTGACTCTATAGAAGGTGGTCAGGGAAGACCTCTCTTATAAGGTAACGTTTGACCAGAGAAATCAAAATGCAATGCACGTAGATATTGAGAGAAGAGCATTCTAGGCACAGGGAGCAGCACGTACCAAGGCCCAAGCAGGGGGTGTGCTCAGCAAATGTAAGAACTAGCAAAGAGATCATTACGGCTAGAACACAGTGATCCAGACAAGGAGTGATAGATGGTGAGGTTAGAAAGTGGCCAGATGGCAAGACGTAGAGACAGGCAGTGATACTGATTTACCCTGAGATTTACTTTCCAGTGGAAAGGCAGATCGTCAGAGGTTCAAATGCCAGCTCTACCTATTCTGGTTATACACCTTCAGGAAGTTACATTAAGCAACTCTCTGTGCTTCAGTTTACTCATCTGCAATGTGAGGACCTTTAATAGCACTACTGGATAGGAGTGTATGAGGTTTGAAAACGTTAACATGGCCGGGCACGGTGGCTCACACCTGTAATCCCAGCATTTTGGGAGGCCGAGGTGGGCGGATCACCTGAGGTCAGGAGTTCGAGATCAGCCTGAGGAACATGGAGAAACCCCATCTCTACTAAAAATACAAAATTAGTTGAGTGTGGTGGTTCGTGCCTGTAATCCCAGCTAATTAGGAGGGAGGCTGAGGCAGGAGAATTGCTTGAACCTGGGAGGTGGAGGTCGCAGTGAGCCGAGATCATGCCATTGCACTCCAGCCTGGGCAACAAGAGTGAAAATCTGTATCAAAAACAAAACAAAACAAAACAAAACAAAACGTTTATTTAAAGCACTAAGAATATTTCCTACAATCACTATAAGATGTTATCAGTTAGGTTATTGGCTTAAAATGATCATTCTTACTGCTGAGTATGGAAGAGACTGGCAGAGGGGATGCAATGATAGAAACAGAAAAAATAGGAATCTGTTACAATAATGCAGGATCTTGGGCCACGACATTATAAAAGAGGATTGGAGAAAGGTCCTGAGTATTCTAGATATAGTTTAAAGACCGCCAATACAATTACAGATTGCTTGGATGTGGGGTTTAAGAGAAAAATGAAAAGTCAAGGATGACACCAAGTTCTTTAACCCAAATACTAGAAGAACAGAATCACCAATAACTAAGTTAGGAAAGACTAGGAAAGCAACTAGTTTGGGGTATTAAGGATGAATGTTTGAAATCCAGATAAAGATGTTGAATAATCATTCTCATTTGTAAACCAGAGGTTGGAGGTCAGAAGAGAAAACTGAGCCGGACATAAAAATTTGGAAGTTATCAGCACACAAAACTCTTTTAAACCATGAAACAAAGTGTAATGAGTGTGGATAGAAGAGGAGGGTGGGGAATGAGCCTAATATATCAGCATTTATAAGTTAGCAAGATAAGGAGAAGCAGCAAAGGAGAGAGAGAGAGGAAGGGGTAAGGTAAGAGCTTTGAAAAAGTGGACCGCATGTTCTCACTCATATAGGTGGGAATTGAACAATGAGAACACTTGGACACAGGAAGGGGAACATCACACACTTGGGGGATGGGGGAGGGATAGCATTAGGATATATATCTAATGTAAACGACGAGTTAATGGGTGCAGCACACCAACATAGTACATATATACATGTGTAACAAATCTGCACATTATGCACATGTACCCTAGAACTTAAAGTAAAAAAAAAAAAAAAGAAAAAGTGGAAGCGCTTCTCTAGAACTCAACAGAAGAAAGTGTCCCAAGGCCTGCTAGGACTTCAAATTCTAATGGTAGACTACATATGTAAATGAGACCAACCTTACCGCTGAGAAAAACTGAAAGCTCCACAAAAGATAAAAAAACAACAACAACGACAACAAAAACCTGCCTTCTTGGGCATCAAAAAGCTAAAATGAAAAGGATAATTGTTTAATCTGAATAGATACTTGGAGTCTCATTGCATTCTTCTCTTTCATTCTGAATGTTGGAATCTTTTTTTTAAATTACTGAACCATAGTCTGGGAAGAGACAAAAACCCTAAATAATGAGCCCAGAAGCTGAGACTTCTTTTATCCTGGGAATATGTGCAGATTCTGGAGAAGGTGGCTGAGAGGTTAAAAAGCTGAATAGAATAGAATTATTGGAAACCTACATGCCTAGTAAGATATAAGCAGGAGTTCAGAGCTATACATATGGGAAAGAGGATGCAGAGAGAGTCTCCGTGTTTAGACTGGCATCCAATGAGCTACATTCTAAAAGTTAGTATGAACCCCCACCAGGAATTTTCTCAATTTCTAAGACAATTCTCAATTTATTGTTATATTTTAAAAATACCATATTTGGCACACAATAAAAAATAACCTAGTTCCTGAGAGTATAACATTTTATAAAGAACAGAATTAAATGACAATAGAAACAGACCCATGGTGGTTGTGATACTGAATTTAAAATAATTATGCTTCTTATGTTCCAGTAAACAAAAGATAGGAATGAGAGAATAGACAGATAATGGAAACATATAAAGAAGGGAAGGCAGAACGAAAAAGAAACCGTAATAGCAATACTAAGAAACTAATAGATGAGTTAATAGCAGATTAGTCAGAGCTAGAATTAGTGAATCAAAGGATAGTTCAGAAGAAACTATCCAGGAGGAAACACAAAGACACAAAAGATTGAAAGTATGGAAGAGAAGGTAGCAGACATAGAGAATACAGTGAATAGGTCTAACGAATAGATGTGATAATTCCAGTGGGGAAGGAGAGGGAGAATAAAGCAGAAGAAATTTTGAAAATAAAATGGCTAAAAATTCCAAAACTGATGAAACACATAAAATAGATTCAAGCAGGAAACACATATACAAGTTTTTTTATGTATGTATAGGAATATTACACAAACTTTAAAAATAGGCCACAAATTATCCTATTTTTATTGTATTTATTAAAATATTAAAAGCAGCATGAGAAAAAAATTGTGTTTTTTATTTTATCCTTCTAAAAAAGGATAAAATATTCAAGGCAGTATGAGAAAAAAAGGCAATTTACCTTCAAACGAGCAAAAGTTAAACCAAGAGCTGACTTCTCAAGAGACAAAAGCCAGAGAAAGAAGTAATGCTGAAATTAAATGACTGACAACCCATAACTTTTCAGTGAAGAAATCCTTCAAGAATAAGGATAAAAGTAAATACAGAGAATTTATACCAGTGAAGGAAGTACACTAAAGTAATACTAAAATGAATTAATCAAGAGAAAAAGAAAATATAAGAAAGAATACAGAACAAGTAAAAGAATAATTATGTGGTAAATAACAATATTAATTGTATAAAACACTAACTGCAATATGTTGTAGAGTTTTATACATGTATTATTAAAATACTCTTTCAAATGTGTACAATTTGGAAGCAGTAAATGAAATTAAAGACACTAAAAGTCCTACCTTGTGCACAAAAGGGGTAAAAATACAAGTGGAATTTCACTTTGATTAGTCAAGAATGTATCTTGTAGTCTCTAGGTGGCCCTAAGAAATAATAAAATATTATATAACTGAGATTTTTACCTAATGAAAAATTTTAAAACAAAACTATTCCCCCACTTTCCCAATCTTTCATTTCCTAGCCAATTCTCACTCAACCTTTCCACTAATAAAAGTGTTTCCAAAAGAAAGTTGTGATCAACTGTTCCAGATTGGGCAACTGTTTGAGTAGATAAAGTTCAAGAAATGACCATTGGATCTGATAATTTAGAAGTCACTGACAGGAGCTGTTTTAACGGCATAGTGGGTGCTAAAATTTTAATTGGAGTGTATTCAAGAGAGAATGGAAGGAAAAAAAAAGGATGCAGCAAATGCAGACAACTTTTGAGGAGAAATTTCTCAGAAAAGGGGAACAACATGAAAATATAGCTAGAGTTGAATGCCAGATCAATGAAATTATTTCTTTATTTTTGCTGTGGGGTACACTGTAGTATGTTTTTGTATTGATGAAAATGCTTCTACAGAGAGAAAACTTAATTAGGTGGAGAGGGTGGGAGGGGGCAATTTCTGAGCAATGACTTTGATTATGAGCAGTGATGTAATGGAGTTCACAAGGAAAAGGCTCAGCCTTGGATAGGAAGAGACAACTCATCCATCAAAACTGGAGTGAAGACAGATGGCTGAAGAGACAAGCAAGTTAGCAGAAGTGGGTGGAACTATGGATGTTCTTTTCTGACTGTTTTAATTTTTGTGGTAAAACAGAAAGGAAACAAGCAGAATTGTTAGCTAGCACTAAAGGTTCATCAATATAGAGTAAGGCAAGCCAACAATATCGCATGTTTTTCAACAGCCTGAATGCAAGTGTAGCAGAGAGGTGGCATTAAGCAGATTTGGAATTATTTCTGATAGAAAGCAAAGTATGGAATACTTTATCATATAATATAAGGTAGGCAAGAAGAGAAGTGAGAACACCAGAGTGGTGATGGATGATGAAAAGCTGGTGGAATCAATAGATTATTGATCCTGATGAAATCAAAGATCACTGGGGTGCAGGTACTTAAAGTAATTACCCAGAAACATATGAAGTGATGCAGGGATAGTGGGACCCTTAATAGGAAACTATAGCAAGAATGTAGCTAATCCTAATGCTAGAGGTGGAGTATGGGAATCAGTAGGTGGCAAATCAATTAATCAATCACTCTCCTAATTAGTCAACTCATATTCATTTAACAGGTTTCAAATCATTGTAAAATTCAAACCTGATCATGCCATTATTGAAAATCCTTTAAACTCTACTTCTCCCCATCCCTGCACTAATTTTCAACATAAAATTCAACCCACAAGAAAACAGCATGAACATCCTTTTACTATCTGCTTTGTTATTATTTCTCCAGCATCAGAAATAACTTCATCACCCACATTCGCTTTGAGTATTAACTCTTAACAAAGTGTATCCCAGAAGCTGCTTTCACTAAAACAAAAACTTGACAACCATACCCCATTAAATTGGGGTTAGAAAGAAGATCTGAGTTTGTATTTATATCTACCATTGCACTTATGTTGCAATTTCATTATTTAGGGGCTTCCCACAATGTGGAAACTCTTTTAAGATGTGTAATTATTAATCTGTAACCCCAGATCTCTTTGCAAAAAAAAAATATTTAATATTTGTTTCTTCAAGAAAAATGGAGAAAATGAGAAATACAGACTCCACTATCACTTTTGTATATCTGTAAATTGAATTATTACATGAATGATTAAATAAATGAATTAATAAATGTGCCTCGTACCTGAGGCAGAAACCAAGCTAACAACTTAGTCTTGAGGCTCCAGTTAGAGACATAGATTACATGGTGAGGAGGTGTCTATGAGGGAAAAATAGTCACAGTTGTAGGAAGAAAATAACTTATCAGTGAATCCTTTTTCTTAAGAACGTAGTAAATAACATGTTAGTAACCCAAGACCAGTGAATACAATTGAAAATTGGTGGGTTAATTTCAAACAAATTTTACCCTTCAAGTTAAAGAAGAGCTAGAAGATGGTTTCAGGATGGAGATTCTGTACAAACGCCAGTCATCTCTGATAGCTGTGCCAACAACTGTATGATTTAAAACTTCTGTTAATTTTTTCCTCAATCTTAAAATGGCTGTATTATCATCTCAGTTGTTTATGTAAAAAAAAGGTCATTAATACTTGACAAGTAGCTGGAAACAATGACGCTCAATTGTAGCTTTAGTTAAATTCTGCTAAACAACTTTGGTTTCTATGTTCAGCTGTTTATTGGTATCTAGGTACTTATTTAATTAGCTACTTGTTTAATGAAGTCATTTATTACTGTCAAGATAGCCATAATCAAGAGTATAATACAAATAAAGTATTAAAAAGATTAAAATAGATTCATCAGCCAAATACGAGCTCCTATACAATAGAGACACACAATTGTTTCAGGTCTGGTACTGAGATTAGCCTGCTTGACTTTCTGGCTTTGATTCAATCATCTATTATCTCATTTTGAAATGAGATAAGTCTGGTAATAAATAGTCGTTGTATCATGTGTTGTGCAGGCACAATCAAAGAAAGGTATGTTCATTTACCTACCACAGCACCTGGCAAAACAAAATACCGAAGCAAGATAGACTGTACTATTGTTTTTACTCATTAAGCTTCATTCTATACTAAGTGTCTGCGCATCCAGGTTTTAGGAAGCGCAGACTTTGTCTGAGAATGTTACTTAGATACAAGGTGACTTCCTTTACATTATGGCACACCCTAAAAAACCATGATGCTTTGGAAAATGCTTACCTATAAGTTGCAGGAGTAAGATTTACTCTTTTCTTTTTTTCAAAAAATAAAGACAGAAATACACTGAAATAAATTAAAATATTACAGTTTTTTTGTCTTTTATAAGACTCAAACTAATAGAGCACACAAACGATCACAATGCCTATATTTAAATAATGGATACTTTAGCAAATAATTTTGAAGTTAAAGCAAAGTTATTTCTGTATCTCTGGCTTCCAGTCGCCTGCAAGATAAAGTCAGACCTCCTTCCTATGACATCTGTTCTTGTGTTTCTTCTCAACAACCCTTCTCAATATTTTTGACCCCTCTGGGCATGCAAAGCACTCCAAACCCTCCATCCCGTGTCAGGCATCTTCTATGACAGGACTGGCTTCTACTGCCCCCACTCAGAATCTAAGTCGGTTTTTAAGAAGAAAATGCCTTTCCTAAGGAAGAAAAGCGTATGAGTGGAAGCAGAAGTAATTAAGAAATACAAGTACATGTGGAGAAAGGATTTGCATACGCTTTAGTTGGAAACTAAATGGCAAAACTCAAAGGCGTTTAATCTGATTTTAGCAAATTTTACTTTATGTCATTTTGTTAATCAGAAAAATTTGATACCTGGATATATAGTGTTATAAAAATCAAACTATGTAGCATAACCTAAGGCTCGGTGAACTCAGAGCAACTATTTTTCACATATATACAAAACTGTTGTCTTTTTATCAATTGCAAATGTAGGTAGACAATTAAGTGTTCACCCCATATATAGTTAGATTAGTTTGCTAAATTTAGTGTAAATAATGTCACTTATTTGGAGATGATTGGGTTTTTCCTGGGGGTAATTTTCAGAAAACTGTTAGACCGAGGTATAAGTCTAACCAGATGATGGGATTGACAGCGTTGAATCTCAGGCTTTTATTTTCTGGTAATGGTCTTGGAAATGAAGAATATTCCACAAATTCTGTCAGGAAAATTTGTAGCAGATTGATACCTTTACATGGCATGTTTTTATAATCATAGTCTCACGTAGCTGCTATAAAAGTGAGGCAGCTCACCGTTTGATGTCTTTCTAGCCCATTTAAGCCATTTTCAAAACTCAAGTAACTGAATTTCATTCAAAATATACAATGTGTTACCAGAAAATCTCGTTTATTCAGATATATTGTTGTATGACAACTTAGTAGTTGAGGATAGGCAAGCCTATATTTTCCATAAAAACCATTGAACAAAATAGGAAAGTAATTGATTTTTATATTTGACTTTTAAATTTAAGATAATTTATTTCACAGTCATTTAAGTTTTCATTGATACTTACCAGCTGAGAAAGCTGCCCCAAAGTAAGTGCTGCAAAGTTTTACTACAGAAATACTTCAGTTAAATCCAACTAGACTTTATGGGGCAACTGTTTTGTGTTGAGCTCAGCGCAGGATACTCTGGAACAATACTAGAAAATTACAAGCCTGGCTCCCACCCTCAAAGATTTGGTATCTAATTGGAAAGACAAAAACATATATACATAGCTGGGCATGGTGGCTCACACCTATAATCTCAACACTTTGGGAGGCCGAGGTGGGCGGATCACCTGAGATCAGGAGTTCAAGACCAGCCTGGCCAACCTGGTGAAACCCCGTCTTTACTAAAAACACAGAAATTAGCTGGGCGTGGTGGTGGGCGTCTGTAATCCCAGCTACTCGAGTTGCTGAGGCAGGAGAATCGCTTGAACCTGGACAGCAGAGGTTGCAGTGAGCCACGATAGCCCCAGTGCAGTCCAGCCTAGGCAAAAATAAAATAAATTAAAAAAAATATATATATATATATATGTTTGTGTTTGTGTGTTTGTGTGATTATATTTTATATGTTTTATGTATTCAGCACCACGTATGGTGCTGTAACATAAATTCATGTAATGCTATGCTTCAATGGAGGGTAAATGGACAGGAATTAATTTAAACCTGGGGGAATTGTTAACCAAAGAAAAGAGAGTTATGATTATTAAAAATATAAACCATAAAATAAAGTGCTCTATTGTTCAAAACTATAAGAGATTAGTCAAAACCAACGTAAAACTAGTCAAGAAAATAGCATGGCAGCTCCAGAAATTAAGAACATGCCACCAAAATAAATTTGTATATGTCAGCACATGAGGGTAAAATTATGGGTGTAATAAAATCATGTATTACTGATCTTGAGATGGGTAAATCTGAAAAATATATACGATCTTAACTATTAGGAGAAAGAAAGTTTATTGTGGAAAACAAAACATGGAGGATTGCATCATTTTACTATGCTATGATTTACACTCATAAAACATGCTGAAAAAATGTTGCTTCTCGTAAAAATCTCTTTGTTTCCACCCACTAAGTAAGAATGTCATATTTCAGTGACTTTATTTCATGAGTCAGAATGAGATGTCCTATAAATGATTGTTTTTAGAAAAAAAAAGGCAAAAGAACACTCAGAGATCCTAGTTGTTTGGAGAATTGAAAAGATGTTATAGAAGGGAAAGAAATATATGGCCAAATACAGACTTATTAAATCAGAAAATACAGAGTTTTCAACTTAGACTCATGGGTGTAATAATAACAATGTCTATTGTTATTCTTATATATATGATTCTAATATTCTATTACATATTTACTATATTATTTCTATAATATATTATTTATAAGATTTACATCAGGAAATAATGAATAATGAATTAATACATTTAATCCTAAATATTATTATATTAACATTGTATATTAATCTAATTAATCAGTAATATATTATTTTATCATTATGAATATATACTATCTACACTGTAACTCTCTGAGATAAGTCTTACACTTACCCCATTTACAGTGAGGAAATGAAGCCTAGAGATGAGAAGCAAAGTGGCCAAGATCACACAGCTGGTGAGTGGTGGAGCTGGGACTGGAATCCAGGCAATCTGGCTCCAGAGAATGTTCTTTTAACATGTGCAGTCTCTCTCTCTGCATAGCAAACAGTCTCTGATAAAATGATCATTCTCGCCAGCTTGCATCATGGAGTCAATGATACTCATGCCCTTCCTCTTACCTGAACTGTGCGCCCTACCCCGTTTATCACCAATCAACATCTACTCATTTTTCAGTTCTCAGGTCAAGTTTCATGTCAGGCATCCCCCAAACCCCAGACTAAGTCTCTTTCCTCTGTTATATCTTACATAGTCAATTATTTTCCCTCAGAACACAGATCAGCTCATAGTAAGTCCTGTGATCATTTGAATAATGTCTGTCTTCAACTCCAGATTGCATGATCCATTCGTGTAGCTCCTACCGACATAACTGGTACATAGTAGGAATTCCAAAGTATTTGTTCAATAAATCAATGGAAGAATAAATAAATAATAAGTAGATTAAACAGACTAACTGAGCATACTTAAGTCCACTCATTCTTAAGAGTTTTGTAACTTTTCCAGGATACTCTCGATGGTTTCCTCAGTTGGAATCGATCATGTGGTCTCCCCTGAGCCCTCATTGCCCTTGTACCTGTGTTTCCATTGTTCTCAGAGTCTGCTTTCTATGACCTTTAATTCATCCGTGTCCACTTCCCTTACAATAGTGTAAACCTCTGGAAGTCATGAGTGATGTCTCACTTGCCTTTCCGTTTTCCACAATGTCTACCTGGTATATCGAACACCAAAGATACTGAGATTTTTACTGAACTGAATTAGATAAGACTGAATTAGCATTACATGGTACCCTTCCTGTTTAATCTATCCCTTTTGGAGCCCAAACCTGGAAAGAGCCACGCTGAAGGGCCTAGAAAGAACTTTGTGCTTTGTTATAGCTAATTCAAAACAATGAAGTTCTGAATGTGCTTTGCCTGCACATGCTGTTCTACCATGTCAAATGTCCCATTTAACAGAGAAGATCTCTAAGGAAAAACTGTCCAAATATGCAGACTAAATACACTGTCTTATGTCTTTAAAATACAAACCACATGCTTTTTATGTTCTAACAGACTCTGGACTCCATCAGCAACTTTCAATACAGAGAACTTACAGTACCGTCAGTTTGGGAATTTAAAATTCACTGTTGCTCATATACATGTCTTGACCCATACTAGGAATTCTGACTGCTTTCCCAGGAGTGATGAAGGGGTTTCATGATTAGTCTACACCTTCTCACCTCATCCCTTTGTGGGTAAAAGCATCTTGGAGACAACCATTTAGTTGTGCCTGTAGCCTGTGGCCGTGGAACAAAAGCACCATCTACTGTTCCACTTGCAGGCAGAGGCCAAATCCACCCCCTGGGTCTCATTAGCACCATGTCCTTACCACCTGGACCAACCCGCCCACACTTAGTTTATTCTGCTATCAACATAAAATACCTTATTAGAATATAAGGTCCTTGAAATCCCCAAAGGAGGCTGGAAATTATTGGCAGACCCTAATTTAAAGCTACAATTTGAAATTATGGAATTAAGATAGCAAATGGTATGCCAAATGCTGTTAAAAGTAGTGTTTTCAAAGGATAACTTCTTTTTCATTTTAATATCTAACTGCATAACATCAAAAATGAAAGAGGCTTGGTCATTGAGTGCCTACTATCCAAGAAGCCAGGGACCACAGCCTGCACTAGGTCCCTTGTTGTTTCTGAGCCTTTTGGATGAAATCCACTGGTGGATTCATCCTCAAGTGCTATGACTGAGAGAATTTCATCCCATTCGTTTTTTTTGCGATCTGTGATCCCATATTCTTTTTTTTTTTTTTTTAGATTTTCATTTACTTTTCTTCTCTATTACATTTTTGTTTTGTTTCGTTTTTTTGTTTTTGTTTTTTTTTTTTTTGAGACGGAGTCTCGCTCTGTCGCCCAGGCTGGAGTGCAGTGGCGCAATCTCGGCTCACTGCAAGCTCCGCCTCCCGGGTTCACGCCATTCTCCTGCCTCAGCCTCTCGGAGTAGCTGGGACTACAGGCGCCCGCCACCACGCCCGGCTAATTTTTTGTATTTTTAGTAGAGTCGGGGTTTCATCGTGGTCTCGATCTCCTGACCTCGTGATCCGCCAGCCTCGGCCTCCCAAAGTGCTGGGATTACAAGCGTGAGCCACCGGGCCCGGCCTGTTTCGCTTTTTTTTTTTTTATTATACTTTTAAGTTCTGGGATACATGTGCAGAACGTGCAGATTTGTTACATAGGTATACACGTGCCATGGTGGTTTGCTGCACCCATCAACCCATCATTTACATTAGGTATTTCTCCTAATGCTATCCCATTTTCACAATATGGATTCTTCCTATCCATGAGCATGAGTGTTTTCCCATTTTTTTGTGTCCTCTCTTATTTCCTTGAGCAGTTGTTTGTAGTTCTCTTTGAAGAGGTCCTTCACATCCCTTGTAAGTTGTCTTCCTAGGTATATTATTCTCTTTGTAGTGATATGTGTATTGCCTCAACGGTGGTGATGGCATCATGAGTTTTGCACATGTTCAAACTCATTAGATGTACGCACTAAATATGTCTAGTTCTAAGTATTTCAATCATACTTCAATAAAGCAACTAAAATTAAAAATAAAATAACTAAAATTAAAAATAAAATTATTAATGGCATCAATTTTCTTGAGTAAGGTTTATCTTTAGATTTAAAAGTTTTTAGATTTCAGTGTTACTAGGATTCAGATAAACTAGATACAATTTTCTGATACTGCTTGTAGGAGCAAAAAATGTGTGGCAAATACATCTTCTTTTAAAGTTTAAAAGTGCTCATAATATTTGAATAATTTTACTTTCCATTAGTTATATTTATATTAGTTGCAATGTAGCATTGCCTTTAGTGAGTCCTGGTTGGCAAACAAAAGATATTCAAATTACATTTTCAAATTCTCACCAACGATGTACAAGGGTCTCAATCTCTAGCAGATACCAAGTGGGAGAACAGGGCTCAGAACTCAGATTTTTCTCATTCCTGGACTCCTTATTAAAACTGTGCTACTTTTTGTAACATGTTTCCATAAGTAACTGCCTAGTAAATAAAAATCAAGTGAACTTCTGAGCATTTACTAATAATATAGAAAGATATATTGTTTTCAGCCGGCTTTATAGTTGAGGAAAAACAAAATTCCACGAGGCACAAACCTATCACCTTATTCCCGTGAGCAGCATTCCTAACTCTCTTTGCAAAAGGAAACACCAGACAGGCTTCCATTTTTCCCCTCTTTTCTTTTCCTTATGCAAGTTGTAAAACAATAATGAGAGAGCAAAGAGGTTGGATAAAAGAAAAACTTCAGCTGAATTAAATTTAAAGGCGTCTAATTGAGCAATGAACTATTTGTAGATGGGTCAGCCCCCAGAATCACAGCAGATTCAGAGAGACTCCAGTGCAGCCACATGGTGGAAGAAGATTTATGGACAGCAAAAGGAAAATGAGGTACAGAAACAACTGGATTGGTTACAGTTCAGCATTTGCCTTATTTGAACACGGTTCTAAGGGTTGGCTACATTTGATTGGCCAAAACTCAGTGACTGGCACAGGTGTAGGCTACAGTCGGTTACATCTGCACCTGTTATAGTTCACCATGTACAGAATAACCTTTAGGTCGAACTTAAATATGTAAGGAGGCAGCTTTAGGCTAAACTTGATTTAACAAATTTGTAGGACAGTTTGGTAATTTAGGAAATCCTTCTTAAGGATTGTGTTCTACTTTCTGGTTCTCCTGTCTTCTTTCTTCTGTGGTTCTAAGGCACACCTAACTTTTCCTCTTTTTTTGGTAACACTCATGAAATCAGCAAAAAACAAACAAACAAACAAACAAAAGAAAAAAGATGTAAAGGAGGAGAGGGAAATAGAATATAATACATAAATATTTCTGTGCTCATTTTCTTTTTTAATCAAGCGTAAGCACAAGGGGTAGTCTGTGTTTTCACAATATTAGCACAACTTGTTCAAAGTGAAAATTTCAATCACATCATTCACATAACACACACAAGTGGTCTGGTTGGTTTTTGTTTTGTGTTTTTTGTTTGTTTGTTTGTTTGTTTTGAGACAAAGTTTTACTCTGTCACCCAGGCTAGAGTGCAGTGGCGCAGTCTCAGCTCATTGCAATCTCCATCTCCCAGGCTCAAGCAATCGCTCATCCTCCCCATTAGCTGAGACCATAGGTGTGCACCACCACGCCTGGCTAGTTTTTGTATTTTTTGTAGAGATGGTGTTTTGCCATGTTATTTTTAATCTAATTATCCAGTGGATTTTCCTGTGTTCCCCATATATTTTTCTACAGGGATACATAATAAGCTGTCACTATTAATAATTTACAATGTTGAATTACATTTTTCATTATGTTACTTTTCCTGGAGTTCACTTTATCTTTACTTGGCTACATATTTTTTCTCTCTTTCTGTTTTAAATTCCTCACCACAAATATAACCCTACTTATAACAATAGATAGAGTTTATTCTATTTGACAAATTTTGCCATGGTCAAATCAGGCAAAATTATTTTTATTTATAAATATGTCAATAATTGATGTTGGTCTGATTCATTTTGAAAAAAATCATATTACTTAAAAAATTGTTATGTGTTATCACTTTGGCATAAAACTCACCCAATTGGGAAATTGCTTATCATGTCATAGATTCTTTAATCTATTAATTCAGCAAAAGCAATTCCTACTTGTTACGCATCTAACATTTGAACATACTTCTTTTTGAGTCTTGAGAAAGATAAAAGTAATCAAACTTCTTTGAGTTTAAAAAAAAGAAGGAAACGCATGTCAGTACATTTAGATAGTGAAAGCAATTAGTCACAAATTGTAACTCTGCAATGGAGCATGAAGATGAAACTGAAAACAGCCTTTATCAACACTCTATGGACATACTGCTGAGAACTTTTCAAGCTTTGCTGGTCATGTTGCTATTTAAAATAAATCTGCCCTTAACATTGACTCAAACATCTAAAAAAAAAAAAAAAGAGAGACAATTTTTCATAACATCAAATCATCCTGATTTTTAAAACAAAAGTTGCCATTGTAATTTCTCCTTAAGCAATGGAGTAGAGATAACACTGAAAATCTTTTCCAAAGAAATGAGATTTCCTCTTATTGTGAAGATGAAACACTCCCTCTTAGTCACAGTGAGTGGAGGAAAAAAATTAGTCATTTGATTGTTTCTTGGTTTTAGGTGTGCCTTCTACATTGGATGACATTCACAGACACGCAGGATGCAAGACAAGGAATTTCCCTAAACAATTCCTAAATACTAAGCTAATGTCGATCTCAGAACCCACATTGGGTCCTAGTGAGTTAAAAGATTTATGGTAAGGAGTAATAAGATTTAAAGTGGCTCCTGATTGTTCATAAGAGAAATCAGCTAATACAACTCGTCCCAAATGACCAAACTGAATTTTAGTATTCTAAGGAAGTAAGCTAAGTGACAGTATCAGTAAACTAGCATTTTAGTTTTAAAATAAGGTACAAGATATCTTTGAAGTAGAAAGGGACTTGCTTTCAGAATACAAATAAGTGCTCTAATGGCAGTGGAGAAATATCTCAATTTTAAAGAATAAATGATACAAGTATCATTTCCTAAGCACAAAACTCTAGGTTTGCTTTCTGAAGAATCACAGAATATGCTTTAGAAGTGTTTAATCTTAGAGATCCATTCATTTGATGAAGAGTTGAGATGAAATGGCAAGATATGATTCTGTTTCAAACTTTAAAAAACTGGAACACCTGAGAAAGTTCAAGTATATATTTTGTTTTTCTAAAATAACAATTTTTTTCCTAACTCACAAAATTGAGCAGTATAGACTTGTTAAAAATAGAGACCATTGATTAACAGCAGCTTAGTGATCAATTTTAAGTGGTAACATTTATTTTACCTATTAGATGATTTGAAATAATCATATTCTCCAGTTTTTGAAAGGCAGCCTAGAGTCATTGAGAGAACATCAATTTATGTGGCAGAAGCCTTGAATCCTGGATGTGGCTCTCCTGCTTATTAACTGTGTAACCTTGGGCAAGTCAGTAACAACTCGGTGTCAATCTATTGAGCTACCCAATGAGTCTAACTACACATGCCTGACTTGTTCTGAGGAGCAAATGGCAAACATGTTGAGAAATTTTTGAGCTAGTCCAACTTCACAGGCTCATCCAGGTTCAAAGACTGCTAGAAATAATAACTTGGATTTGTCTAAAGTTACTTTCCTTTTGATTTACAATGAAGCCGCAAACCAAAAGACCTAGATGACAAGGATGAGATCAAAAATGCACAGTGGTGTGATTGGATAAGGCAGGATCTTAACAGCCTTCCTGGAATGAGGGATCCACCATATTAGAGAATCACAGAGCTATGGACCAGAACCAGAGGATGGCAGATGTAACAAGGGATATATATATCAACATTCAAGGCTCTCTCTCTAAACCATTAAACATTTTTACTGTTCTCTTACTAATATATTAATGTATCATGTTTTATTTCTCCCTATATAATTAGGCCCATTCAATGTTTCAGTGATGACTGCTCCAACATTGAAAATTATAACGTGATCGCACAATATTTACCAATAAGTTGCAAATAAGAACTACTAAGTGACTCTCGATTGATTTAATTATATCATTTTCAAGAAATTGTGGATACTTGTTTTTCAATCTATGGGATTTTCTAACAATTAGCACTTTTTCCAGCACTGCTAGAGGTCGCCATATATTAATTATATTTTTCTTACTTTTTCATATAATGAAGGAAGACACATGAAGGAATTCAATGATCTATCTATCCATCCATCCATCTGTTCATTCAGGAAATATATAGAGTACCTACATATATTAGATACTCTATATTATATATTATCGCCTCTGTCTTTGTTAAAGAAAAAACATCTGTGCCTAAACTCCTTTGAAGAAATGTTAACGTGAAAGGGAAGTTTCTTCCACAATGTTAGGGATAAAAAATAAATCAGAAACCGACTAAGAACAAGTAAGTGTCCCAGCCATGCTTGAGCCTTGGTTACACAAAAATAGGGATATAAATTGTGTGTTAGATTTCTTCTTTACCTTAAATATCTGAATGTGGGAATAACCAATTCTTGAGACAGTTGGAATATTTTCTTTTTTTATTACAGGACTTATTATATGAAATATTTAAATTATATAAGGCATATAACAGTTTTTTAGTCTATCTTTATGGTTTTATTCTTATCGTTTTCTCTGTATGAAATTAATTTTTCCTACATATTTATTGGTCATACATACTTTAAATCCTAATTCCATGTCCATCGGGGAAAGCAACCCAGACAGTGCCAGTGCCTACCCTAATGCTTTGTACATAGGCTGTGTATTATATACATCCCGTCCCCAACACCCCATGATAATTCAACTTAAACAGAAGGTCCTTGAAGGCAGGGAGGGAGATATACTATATTTCTTTGGTATCTCCATAGCAGACCCACCCTTTTTACAGGTGCATGACACACCCTTTAAATGTATTCTCTGTTAATTGTGCTTCCTGAATTGTGCCGTATATAGTCTGAACAGCCATACATGGCAGCCTGAGCACATGTTAGGGAAATTGTTCTTAATGAAAAGAAAGATCTTATCAAGAAAATGATACCTTCTGTGATCTGCCTTTATTTTACATGTCATCTTCTTATTGAAATATACTTCATATAACAGAAAATTCACCCTTTTACATAATTTGGTGTTTTTATGGTATTCATAAAATTGTACAATAATGACTGTTATTAATATATTGTTCTAGAGTATTTTTAGCCCCTAATAAGGAAACCGCATACCCATTAGTAGTCACTCCCTGTGATAGGCAGAATAACAGCCTCCCAGAGATACCCACATCCTAACCCCTGGAACTTGTGAATATGTGGCTTTACATGGAATTAAAGAATTAAAACAACAGATGTAATTAAGATTACTAGTCAATGACCTTAAAGTAAGGGGATTGTTCTGGACTATCCAAGTGGGCCCAATGTAATCACAACAAATATTAAATGCAGAACGGAGAAGCAGAAGAGTCAGTGCCACAGTGGTGCAATGGGAAAAAGACTAAACCCGTCATGGGTGATCTAATGATGACAAAGCAGGCCACAGACCAAGGAATGCAGCCCCTAGAAGATGGTAAAGGGAAGAAAGTGGATCTCCCTAGAATGTGGTCCTGCTGACATGCTGACTTTAGCTGATAGGTCTGACTAACTCAGACCTATCTCAGACCTTGAAACTCCAGAGCTGTAAGATAATAAATATGTGCTCTTTTAAGCCATGAAGTTTATAATAATTTGTTACAGCAGAAATAGAAAACTAATACACTGTCAATTCTCTCCCTACCCCCAGGCCCTGGCTACTTTCTATCCCTATGGATTTGCCCATTGTGAACATTTCAGGTAGATGGAATCATGCAATCTGTAGCCCTTTGTGTCCAACCTCTTGCACTTAGAATAATGTTTTCAAGGCTCAAGCATGTCATAGCATGTACTAGTACTTCATTCCTTTTAATGGATGAACGGCCTTTCATTGTATGGATAGACCACATTTTGCTTACTCATTCAATTGACGGATATTTAGGTTGTTTCTATTTTTTGGCTATTAGGATTAATGCATCTATAAACATTTGTGTACAAGTTTTTGTGTGGATCTATGCTTTCAGTTCTTTTAGGTATATGTTTAGGAGCGAAATTACTGGGTCAAAGGTTGATTCTCTGTTTAATTTTTTGAGGAATTGCCAAACTACAGATGCTTCTTGATTTAGGATGGAGTTACACCTGGATAACCCCATTGTAAAATCCAAAAATTACAAATTGCACCATAATAAGTCAAGGGCCATCTGTATTTTCTAAAGTGGCAGTACCATTTTATATTTCCACTAGAAGATCCCAATTTCTCAAGTCTTACAAATACCTATTATTGTCTGTCTTTTTGATTATAGACATCTTGGTATGTGTGAAGTGTTGTCTCACATTCGCTTTTATTTGCAGTTCACTGTTGACTAATTGTGAGCATCTTTTCACATACTTCTTGGCCATTTGTAAATCCCTTTGGAAAAAATTTCTATTCAAATCATTTGTCATTTTTTAATCAGGTTGTTTTTTAGTATTGAGTCATTAAAAGTTCTTTACATATTCTGATGCAAACCTTTAATCAGTTATATAATTTGCAAGTATTTTCTCTAATTGGTGGGTTGCCTTTCCACTTTTTTGGTAATGTCATTTGAAATGACAAAAGTTTTTAATTTTAATGAAGTTCAGTTTATCCATTTTTGTGTTTTGTTGCTTGTATTATTAGTGTCATAGCTAAGAAGCCATTGCTAAATCCAAGGTCATGCAAATTTACATGTCTGCTCTCTTCTGTGAGTTTTATAGCTTTGGGTTTTACATTAAAATTTTTTGTTAACTTTTGTATATGGTGTGAGATAGGGACCAAAATTCATTCTTTCAGTGTGGATATCCAGTTGTATCAGGATCATTTGTTAGGCTATTCTTTCCCTATTGAATGATCTTGCTTTGTGTTGAAAATCAGTTGATCACAGATGTATGGGTTTATTTCTGAACTCCCAACGCTATCCATTGACACATGTTTAAGCTTCTGCCAGTGCTATATAGTCTTGATTTACTTAGTTTTGTAGCCAGCTTTTAAATCAAGAACTGTAATTTCTCTAACTTTGTGCTGCATTTTCAACATTGTTTTCATTATTGTGGATCCCTTACATTCTGATATAAATTTTAGAAACAGTTTGTCAATTTCGGCAAAAAAAAAAAAGGTAGCTGCAATTTTGGTATGGATTGCTTTGAATCCATATCAATTTGTGAATTCAAGTGATCAATTTGAAGATGATTGCTCTGTTAATAATATAAAATCTTCCAATCCATGAACACAAGATGACTTTCCATTTATTTAGGTCTTCTTTCATTTCCTTCAACAATGCTTAGTATTTTTCCATATATAAGACTTGCAGGTCTTTGGATTTATTGTTTCCTAATTATTTAATCCTTTTTTTTTTTCTGAGACAGGGTCGCACTCTGTCACCCAGGCTGGAGTGCCACGGCAAGATCTCAGCTCACTGAAACCTCTACCTCCTGGGCTTAAGCGATTCTTGTGCCTTAGCCTCCCAAGTAGCTGGGATTACAGGTGTGTGCCACCATGCTCAGCTAATTTTTAGTAGATACAGGGTTTTGCCATGTTGGCCAGGTTGGTCTCTAACTCCTGGCCTCAAGCAATCCACCCACTCAATCTCTCAAAGTGCTGGGATACAAGCATGAGCCACTGGGCCCAGTCTAATTTATTCTATTTAATGATATATAAAGAGAGAAGAGTGTTTAATTTTATTTTTGGATTGTTCATTGCTAACATACAGGAATGCAATTGATTTTTTACATTGATCTTATATTCTGCAACCTTGCTAAACTCATTTTTTAGATTTCATAATTGTGTGTGTGTGTGCATGTGTGTATTATTATACTTAGGATTGTCTATATACAAGATAAATATCTTCTCTCCTTTTCTGACTGATCAGTCTACCTAAAAATTTGTTGATGTTGTTAACCTTTTCAAAGAACAAACTTTTGAGTTAATTTTTGTATATAGTGTAAGATAGGTTTTCTGTACTATTTTTCTATTCTCCATCTTATTAGTTTCTATTCTAATATTTATTATTTCTTTTGTTGGGTTAGTTCATTATTCTCATTTTAGTTTCATTTTTTCTTTTCTTTTTTTCTTTTTTTGGATGGAGTTTCACTCTATCTCCCAGGCTGGAGTTCATGCAGTGGCCCGATCTCAGCTTACTGAAACCTGTGCCACCCGGGTTCAAGCAATTCTCCTGCCTAAGCCTCCCAAGTAGCTGGGATTACAGGTACGCACCATCATGCCTGGCTAATTTTGTATTTTTAGTAGAGACAGGGTTTCACCATGTTAGCTGGCTGATCTCGAACTCCTAACCTCTGGTGATGCACCCACCTTGGCCTCCCAAAGTGCTGGGATTACAGGCGTGAGCCACCGTGCCCAGCCCAATGTCCACAAATTTTTGATTTCCCAAATTTTCTTCTGTTGATGATTTCTAATTTAATTCCATTGTGGTCAGAAAACATACTTTGTATGCTTTCAATCCTTGTGCATTTTTTAAACTTTTTTATGGCCTAACATATTATGATCCTGGACCATGATTCATGTGCACTTGAGAAGAATGTGGATTCTGTTGTCAGGTGCAGAGCTTTATAGATATTTATTAGTCTGAGCACTTCTCTGAAGATATGTTAGATTTTCATAAAAAACAAAAATTTAAGAGCAAGAAAGGAGACAACACTGGTATTCCAATATTCAGAAAAATGTTTCATCTTGTTAATAAAAAATGAAAATTTAAACTAGATAACTATTCTTGCCCTTTAATTAGCAAGAATTTTTGCTAATTGCATAAGAAAACTCATCCTGCTAGGGGTGCAGCAAAACAGTCACACTCACACATTGCTGGTGGAAGTACCTTGGTACAAATCTTACAAAAATAAAATTTGACACCCAATAGTTTTACTTTGGTTACAAAAATATATTAGAGTGTATTTTATAAAAGCAAAAAAATAGAAATAATCATAATTAACCATTTACAATGATGTTTATGAAAAGTTCACAAACCATGGAAAGTAGTCAACAACTTATTTCAAAAGAAACGAATGAAGAAAACAAAGAATTAGAAAATACACTCACACACACATAAATGCACAACAATTAAGTAGAGTTCCCTGGAAATGTAATGATACCTCAACTTCAGAAATCCTCTCCATATAACTTACCATATTGAAGACTGGCATTACTATGACAGAATATTTTTAAATGCTTAAGTATTTAATTTTAGTGAACTTGACTTGTGACATAATGTACCTAGAGAAATGGATGGCCTAATAATTTCCCTCTCCTTGGGGCCTAAACTACATGTTGAGCAAGGTCATTGAGCAGATAAAGTAGGGTTGTGGTCCAACCTACGCTTATGTGCATGCATACTCATTCTTTCTTGCATAAAGCCTTAGCAAATAAGAGTCACACACATGACCTTAAATAAGCTTTAAGGCCATGATACATAAAAAGCATTTGACAAATCTCTCTAGGTACTTATAACTTTTAAAAAGCTCTTTAACAAATTAGGAATAGAAACGGGTTTGGTTATGTTGATACTTCAGTACTCCTGGTAGATACTGTAAATTGGCTCACTTAGCATCTATTCAAATCCATTCGAGTATAACACTTTGAACTTTCAAGGTCAGAAAGCTAAAAACTACATTGTCTGTATTTTTATTACAGCTAGGATTCTGTGTGAGTCCTGGTTTGAGCCAATCAGATATACTTACATGAGACTTGGAGGTAGAATTGTAGAGAGATGGGCTTATGGTATTGGAGATATGGTTCTTCTGAGGAAGCTGAGGCAGGTTTAAGAGCATCTGGTCTCAAAATACATAGGTGCTGAGTGGCAGCAGCAGCAGTGCTGTGTGAGGTCAGAAACTTCCCATTATAGATCTCTTCCTGATTATGTAGTATCCAAGTATGGATGTCTGACTTTCTTGGAGATAATACATTCTACAAAATCTTTCTCTGTTTAAATCAGCTAGAGTCAAATCTATGATCTGTCACAGAGAACTATAAATAACCTAGTAATTAATCAAAAACATCAGCAAACAACATAATTAATGGAAGAATATTAGGCTTAGCCAATTTTAATATTGGATGTATACTAAGCAACAACAAAATAGCCCTAAACAGAAAAAGTGAAAAAGAAATGGAAAATGGTAAAAAGTTGATAAAGACTTGTAGTCATCTATGTAAACTAAAAATTCATAGACATACACACAGGCACAAACACAATTTCATTATGACACATACTTTCAGTGGCGTATATCAAGTATGTCACCAACTGAAGGGAGTAGGGAGAATGTGATTTCACAAGAATAAAAACAAATGGATAGGTAAATGAGAGAAAGGCAGAGACGGCAACAGTCACCTCTTTGGTGCCTCTTCAGGTCCTCTCAGCCTTACGAGTTTGGGGGCTTTGGGTCACTTTGTTCTGCCCCTGGTGCTGCTGCAGAGTTTGACTGTGTGACAAACTGACCACCCTCACACAGGCACAGCCTGCTAGTTCCTCGTGGCACGTCCACCATGCACATCTCTCAACTCCTGTCAACACATAGCCAAACAAAATGTTGCAAAACCCAAGCAAGGGTGTAACACCACAGAGGATAAATCTTTGACCCATGGGAAATGTGAACCAGGGGATCAGATCTTTCCTTTGTTCCCCCACATGAAATGCCCTGAGAAATAACCAATTATACAGTGCCTTGGAAGATATATTCTACAAGATCAACTAGTCAGACTCCCTTGATAGGGATTCTTCCTCCTCTCCTGCCTCATTCCCCTTTATCCTGACTTCTGTGCCTACAGATTGCATATGTTAATAACATTTTAGTGCAATGCCTTTTTGTCAGGCCCTGTTTTCTGGGGAACCTGGCAAGACAGGCAGACGAATAAAGGAGACTTACGAGGCTCAGTGCTCATGTGTGCATTGACCTCAGAAACACAATGAACTCCATTCCTTGAATGGAGCTAAAAAATATTGCCAAAACAAAACGCTTTGTCTTTAAAAAAACTAACAAGATAAACAAATCTCTAGCAAGACAGATAAATAAAAGAAAATAAAGAAAATGGAATAAATAATGACATATGTAACAGTTATTTTTAACATTTAAAAAGTTATTGCGCATAACCACACCCATAAATTTGAAAGTTCAAATAAAAAGAATGCCATGTCTGAAAAGACTTTAAAATGTCAACAATCTAAAGAAGAAAGAGAAAATTTGAACTCAAAATAATTATTAAGGAAATGGAAATAAAAATTAAAAATGTCTACTGTTTACACATACCCCAAAATGACCTCTAAATCCAGATGAGAGTTCTGTAATTGGTCACTAACATTTGAGAACAAAAAAAAATCCCTAACTTATGCAAACAAAGAATACAGGGGGAAAAAGAGAGTTCCCTTTATCAATCCATGAGGCTAGTACAGCTTTGGTAACAATACAGATAATACAAACACACACACACAAATAACATTAATTTATCTCATTTGAAATCAAAATCCTAAGTAAGTTGTTAATTATGCAACTTAAATAATATTTGAAGTGTAATACATTAATTTAGGAATTTTTATGTTAAATAAAGAGATTTAGTAGCAGAAAACTTGCCAATGCAATTCACTGCTTAATTGACTAAATGAGAACAACTGTTACCATCTAAATACTGAAAAGAAATGTGTTTGTTAAAATTCTGTACCCACTTATGATAAGAATTCTAACAAAATAGAAACAGAAGGGAACTTTCTTTACTTGCTGTAGACTATGTGCAAAATAAATCACGAAATATCACCATATTCAATGAAAAACATTTTTAATTATTTTTCTTTAAGGTCAAGATCAAATCAGAAACACCAGTTATCACTGTTATGGCACAATACATTACTGGATATCTTGGATAATGATTGAGGGCAAGGAGACACAGAAATGTGATTTGATTTAGATACAAAAAGATTGAATTGTCCTATTTCAAGTGATGCCATTACCGAAGAAATTCCACACACTCGTGAGTTTTTCAACAAATAAACTTTTAGATTTAATTAATGTGATAAACAGTTTAACTGCAATTTTTGATGTTTGAGTGCTGACTTCTATTCTATTCTATTCTTAATTGGCAAATAATTGGTTGCAAGGTGACATTTTGCTATGTGTCTACAATGTGGAGTGAATAAATCAGGCTAACTTTTAAATCCATCACCTGACATAGTGTACTTGTCATTTTGCCTAACCCCAGCCTTTTTCCCTTGTGTCCACTTATAGATATTATTTCTGTAATAATTGCTAAATTAATATATTTCATTTATAACATTATTTAAATTGCATAATTAAGAAATACAATAAAGCCAGGCACTCCCTCCTAGGGTGCTGGTGGGATATCCAAAACAAGCAAGACCCTGCCCACGCATGAGAACCTTCACCCCAATCCCATCCCCTGAACACAATTATTAAAACCCTAGCCAGCCTCCTTCCCTTGCTTTCTCTATCCTTATGGGAGCTACTTATAAGGCCAGCCCTGCTCTCCCCAGAGACCTTGATTTATCTCCTCCTGGTGTGTGTATGGTATTATCAGTCTAGGCATTTGAACCAAATTTGGAGTGAAGGGTCCATCTTATATCTTGAAAGTGGTCATGATAAGTGAGATTAATAAATACAAGATCATTTTACTAAAATTAATAGTGACCCTTTGCACCAGCAACTGTAGATAATGAAACAGAAAATAAGACGAACAAAAAAGTATACAATATCAATGAATTAAATTTAAAGGATGCATACAATCTTTGAAGAAAATACAAAAAATCTTTTTTTTTTTTTTG
Organism: Hylobates moloch; assembly: GCF_009828535.3. Lineage (NCBI taxonomy): Eukaryota > Metazoa > Chordata > Mammalia > Primates > Hylobatidae > Hylobates > Hylobates moloch. The sequence goes on along the minus strand of NW_026652278.1, from coordinate 165,040,483 downwards.
AGACAAAGTCTCACTCTGTCACCAGGCTGGAGTGCAATGGCATGATCTCAGCTTACTGCAACCTCTGACTCCTAGGTTCAAGAGATTCTCCTGCCTCAGCCACCCTAGTAGCTGGGACTACAGGTGCGCGCTACCATGCCCAGCTAATTTTTGTATTTTTAGTAGAGACAAGGTTTCACCATGTTGACCAGGATGATCTCGATCTCTTGACCTTGTGATCTACCCACCTTGGCCTCCCAAAGTGTTGGGATCACAGGCGTGAGCCACCGCACCTAGCCGAAAATTCTTTTTAAAATATAAAAGATCATGGTATATGGAGAAGTACTTTTTGTTTGGTGCCATGCTATTTATCTAATTCTAACATGTGTTAACCCTACTACATGCAATGTGAATGCTGCTCTGTAGAGTTGGGGTAAGTGTGGGTCCTGTTCTTGTTCATAGGTGAGATTAAATATGTTAATTCTCACTAAATCTAGAAATTTAATGCAATTCACATAAAAATCCCTGCAGGATACTGAGGAGGGATATAATGAGCTGATCACAAATTTAATGTGGGAAAATAAAACTACAAATAGAAGTCTGAGTCTGCATAAAATGGGACACCACCATTATAATTAAAATGGCAGAAGAGTTATTCCATTTCAGGTCAAGATAGAGTAACAGAGAACAAATTTAGCTCTCTGCCTGACACAAGTATAAAAGGCAAAATATATGAAATAGTGGTTTTCACATCATTGGACATCAGGCACTAAATCTCTGGGAGTTGGCAACAAATTAACACTAATTTCTCCAGCTTACTGTCCTGAGTGTCCAGTCCAGGGTGCAAGGAAGGGTAGCCCCGGTTGAGCCCAGCATTCTTCAGATTGAGAACACAGAGCTGGGAGTCCCGGAGACCAAGGCAGCTGGCGTTTCAGGGCAGAATACCAGAAAGGAGAATGCTGCACAGATAGAACTCCCAAGTTCTGCAAAGCGTCGCCTTTCATATTCAGCTCAGTAAGTAACATCCTGTGTGTGTGAGGAAGTTCTCTAAATCCAGGGAAAGATCATCCAATGGACTTAGAAGAAACCGTACCTGGGGCTGGGGGCAGAGCCTATTCTCATGAGCCTGAGTGGAAACTTCATAATTCATAGGGTTTTCAGGAGAGAACTCAGAAGAGTCTTGCCTCAGTAGCAGGAAATCATTAGCCCACGACTAAATGTCATTCTGCTTCCACCCAAAATATTATAAAAGCAAGGCCTGAAAAAGATCACTTCCTGCTAACTTAGCTACATTCCATAAAAAAGAGTAAAAAATTTATATCAGGGAAGAGGACTTCCTAATACTAATTAGAATTAGATTTATCCCATTAGTCACAGAATTCGATTTATCCCATTAGTCACCAGCAACCCTGGAACACTGCAACTTCCCAGGTACACACAGTAGCTTTTCCACAACCTACAGCAGTATCTTAGACCCAGCCTGCGTAGGAATCACCTTAAACATTCGCAAATCATTACACTGCCCAGTATTCTGGGCATAACACCAATATTCTGGCTCAGTAGACTTTTGGTGGGGCCCCCAGGTGTGGATTTTTATCCAGATTGGTAGTGCTAATGCTGCCTTCAGTGGAGCACTGTTTGAGAAGCACTAAACATTTTCTTTAAGCTAGTAGCTGTGACCCTAACCAGACATGCAGGTAAAGGGCCAGGACGGCTATGGGCACTTTTTCCTTCCAAATGCTTCTATCTAGGGTGAGAGAGAAGTTAGTGAGTGCAGGGAGAAAGGCTATGCAAACAGTTCTTTCTTTGTGAAAGAGAACGACGAAATTGGAAGAGAAGGGTCATTTAAACATGATCCAGCTTTTCATTCTCTTAATCCTTTTGGCTTCGCCATTAAGCTAATGGCCAATCTGAAGCAAGGCTTCCTCGCACATGGGATGGAAACAGCTGCCCATTAAGACTGTCCCCACCCACCCCCAGCAGGTGGATTTCCTGACACCATACTGATCCATATATTCTCCAGAAGTGTTTCATTTAAAAAAAAAAGTCCACATTTTGCCCAAACAGGACTCTGGAATGGGTCAGAACAGTATGTCCAGTAAATTCACTTCAAATCCAATCTGTTTCCCAAACCAAAAGGTCATTCCCTCTTTTATGTCCAAAGTATGTACAGCCATATTTTCCAGCATAACCTTTCAGAAAGGGCAACCAATCGTTTCAGTTTGCCTGGGACTGACAGTTTCTGAAATGTGGGGCTTTCCATTTTAAAACCAGGGCAGTCCCAGGTAAACTGGGACAAATTAGTCACTGTCTGCAATTTAGCAAGTGACAACGGTAAAATGAACATGGCTCTAATTTGAATATGAATCTGCTTAATCAATATGGAGGAAAAATGTAAGTCAAAAAATGAAATTAGTTGTTAGGGCCTACAGAAAGTGCAAAGTAAAAAAAAACAGGCTGAAATAATTTCTTCTTCTTCTTCTTCTTCTTCTTCTTCTTCTTCTTCTTCTTCTTCCTCCTCCTCCTTCTTCTTCTTTTCCTCCTCCTCCTTCTTCTTCCTCTTCCTCCTTTTCTCCTCTTCCTTTTCCTCTTCTTCTTCCTCTTCCTCCTTTTCTCCTCTTCCTTTTCCTCTTCTTCTTCCTCTTCTTCCTTCACAAGTTAAAAGTTTAAGAAAATTAAAATTCAAAAGGTATCTCTCCCAAAATTTCATTCTGTTCCATTTCAGCCAGAGGAGTTCTCAGTGAAGCTGTCATTTCCTCAGTAAATATATCCTGGGAAGCCTCCCACTGGAATGAATGCTCTTCTTTCAGGGTTTCAGAAGTCATAGTATCAGTTCTGTGCTAAGGCTCTCCTGAGGCTCACTTGTAAGGAATCCAGAATTACTGCGATTCACATGATTCTTCATAAGTATCATAGCTATCACCTCACACCTATAACATTTAGAAAATGAGATAATCCTCAGATGCAAAAACAATTTTCCAAATAAAAAATCATATTCCCAAAACCCATGATATTTCATTGATGAACATCACAGCAGAATCCCAGGATTCCTCTAGGCAAAGATTAAAGCCAAGCCCACTCTGTGGGACCTGCATAAAGGAAGGTATATGAAGAAAATCTCAGTTTTCGTTATTCCAGGAGGCCAGTCATTCTACGTCAGCTGCCCAGAATCCATGATCCGTGAACTTTAACTTTACATGGAGGACTCTCTGAGCAAGAGGAAAATTTTGGCAGTCTATCCTGATCATCTCCCTAGGTTAAAATCTACATATGCTTACTGCCTTCCCTGTCAGAGCAAAGGAGGCCATTGCTGCCATCTTGAACAGTTTGGAAATTTACAAAGGAGGAAGTACAGTCACCAGTTCTTATTTGAGGAGCCTTTCTTTCACATGCATTGCATTAAAAATTGCTTAATTTCAGTTTCCCTCCGAGTCCAACGTTTCTGGCACCCCAGTGGTATCAGTATCCACATTCTTGTTACAGTGTTTTCAAGACCTGTGCCATATGAGCTATTTGCACTGCCTCGTGGTGCTATTGCTGAAGCCTAAGCAAGCTGTCTTTGGGATGATTACTCCCTCACATGCAATCCACTGTCTATCTTTAATTTGAGAGCACAAGACAGGGCCTGACTCCAGAGCCACTGTGTAGCCACAGAAGCTGATGCTTTCTTCTTCACAGCCCCTCCCTGACCCTACGTGCAGAATACATTTTGTTACAGCTAATCTGGCACTGCTTACCTAAACCTGGCTCTGGTAATTTAAAACTAAAACCTCACTAAGGCTTTGTTCCATGAAGGTCTGGTTTCTGCAGTTCTCTCTGTAAAAACAGCCACTTTCCTGTGGACAAAGCTGTCATAAACTGCAGTCACTTGCCAAGATCAAAATCTTACATGGCTTCGGAATGAAAACCATGCACCCAGGTTTCTGTTTACAAGAAGCCAATCTCAGCACTGCAGATACAAAGTTGCACTGCAGAGAAATGCACTGCAGTAAAACCCCTGGTACAGCACTCTGTCCAGACCAATGCCCCGGGCTACTTGGCTCCCTGATTTCCTCCCATCTACTTCTCCAGGTCTCCTGCCCCAAATCCAGGAAATCCTACCAGTTTCCTGAATTGAATATACTCCTCAAAAAGCTGTGAGCTCACCCAGAGTGTCTATCACTGTGAAGTTTACTGCTTAGAGAAGCAGAGCAGAACCAGGAAAGAAAAGGTGCAAAAATATTTCATTGACCTCAAATGGAAAAGTATTTCTTTAAAATGCCCCAGACTGTCACCTGAAGAAAGTGAAAAGAGAATTTAAGGAGGGGGAAAAAACAATGAAGGAGCTGCATCTTTTTTCCCCCAACTTCATTGAAGTAGTTGACAATTAAAAGTTATATATATTCAAAGTATACAATGTGGTGTTTTTATATTTGTATATACATTGTGAAACAGTTACCAAAATCAAGCTGATTAGCATATCTAACACTTCCTTTAGCTACTGTGCCGTGTGTGTCTGTGTGTGTGTGTGTGTGGTGAGAAGACTTAAGATCTACCCTCTTATCAAATTTCAAATATATAATGTTAACCATATTCACATTGTTGTACATTAGATATCCAGAGATTATTTATCTTCTATATCTAAAACTTGCACCTCTTAACCAACATCTCCTCACATCCCCTTCCCCAGCTCCTGGTAGCTACCATTCTACTCTTCAGTTCTATGAGTTTGACATTTTTAGATTCCACATATAAGTGAGATCATGCAGTATTTATCTTTCTATGTCTGGCTTATTTCACTAAGCATAACGTCCTCCAGGTTTATCCATGCTGTCTCAAATAGCAGGATTTCTTTCTTTTAAAAAGTCTGAATAATATTCCATAGTGTGTGTGTGTGTGTGTGTGTATACATGTGTAATATATGGAATATTATATGTATATATACACTACAGCTTCTTTATCTATTCATTCATTAATATTTAGGTTGTTTCCATATCTTGGCTATTGTGAATAGTGCTGACATGAACATAGGAGTGCAGGTATTTCTTCGAGATACTGATTTCAATTCCTTTGGATAAATACTCAGAAGTGGCACTGCAGGATTGTGGGCCCATGGTAGCCCTGTTTTTAGTTCTAGTTTGAAGGGACCATTTTTAGTTTCATATGGTTTCACATAATAGCTGTATCAATTTATATTCCCACCAACAGCATATACAAATTTCTTTTTCTCTACATCCCAGACAACACATGTTAGCTTTTGTTTTTCTGATCACAGCCACTTAACAGGTGTGAGGTGATGTTTCATTGTGGAATTGATTTGCACTTTTGTGGTGAGTAGTGAAAGTGAGAGGTGAAGCCAACTGGACTTCCTGGGTCGAATGGGGACTTGGAGAACTTTTCTGCCTAGCTAAAGGATTGTAAACGCACCAATCAGCGCTTTGTGTCTAGCTAAAGGATTGTAAACACACCAATCAGCTCCCTGTAAAAATGCACCAATCAGCACTGTGTGTCTAGCTAAAGGATTGTAAATGCACCAATCAGCACTATTTGTCTAGCTAAAGGATTGTAAACGCACCAATCAGCACTCTGTAAAAATGCACCAATCAGCGCTCTGTGTCTAGCTAAAGGATTGTAAATGCACCAATCAGCACTCTGTAAAAACACACCAATCAGTGCTCTGTGTCTAGCTAAAGGATTGTAAATGCACCAATCAGCACTCTGTAAAAACACACCAATCAGCACTCTGTGTCTAGCTAAAGGATTGTAAACACACCAATCAGCACTCTGTAAAATGGACCAGTCAGCACTCTGTAAAATGGACCAATCAGCTCTCTGTAAAATGGACCAATCAGCAGGATGTGGGTGGGGCCAAATAAGGGAATAAAAGCTGGCCACCTGAGCCAGCAGCAGCAATCCACTTGGGTCCCCTTCCACGCCGTGGAAGCTTTGTTCTTTCGCTCTTATAAATCTTGCTGCTGCTCACTCTTTGGGTCTGCACTACCTTTACGAGCTGTAACACTCACCGTGAGGTTCTGCGGCTTCACTCCTGAAGTCAGCCAGAGCATGAACCCACCTGGAGGAACAAACAACTCCAGAAACACCATCTTTAAGAGCTTTAACACTCACTGCGAAGGTCTGTAGCTTCACTCCTGAAGTCAGCGAGACCACGAACCCACCGGAAGGAAGAAACTCCAGACACAGCTGAACATCTCAAGGAACAAACTCCAGACACATCATCTTTAAGAACTGTAACACTCACTGTGAGGGTCCATGGCTTCATTCTTGAAGTCAGCGAGACTAAGAACCCAACGGAAGGAATAAATACCGGACACAAAAGCATCTTTTCATATACCTGTTAGCCATTTGCATGCCTTCTTTTGAGAACTGTCTATTCAGGTCCTTAACCTATTTTTTCAGTGGGTTATTTGTTGTTGTTTTCTTTTTTACTATGAAGTTGCAGGAGTTACTCACATAATTTACATACTAGTCCATTTTCAGATATATACTGTTTGAGAAAATGTTTGCCCATCCCATAGATTGTCTTTTCATTCTGCTTATTGTTTCCTTTGCAGTGCAGAAGCTTTTCAGTTTGGTGCAATCTTACTTGTCTATTTTTGCTTTTGTTTCCTGTGCTTTGGGGGTCATATCCAAAAAAATCATTGCCTAGACCAGTGTCATAAAACCTTTTTTGTGTATTATCTTCCATTGGTTTTATGATTTTAGGTTTTTCAGTCTTTTTAGTTGATTTTTGTAAATGGTGTATGGTGCATGTATATGGTATGAGATAAGGGTTCAATTTCATTCCTCTACATATGGCTATCTGGTTTTCCCATCACCATTTACCAAAGAGGCTGTCTTTCCCCATTATGTGTTTTTGGCATTATTGTTGAAAATCATTTGACCATAGATGTGTGGATTTATTCCTGGGCTCTCCATTATCTTTGATCTATGTAACCGTTTTTATGCCAGGAGCATACTGTTTTGAATACTGTAGCTGTGTAATATATTTTGAAATTTCAATGTTTGAGATTGAAAAATGTGTCCAGTTTTGTTCTTCTTGCTCAAAATGGCTTTGGCTAATTGAGGTCTTTTGTGGTTCCATATCCCATATGAATTTGAGGACTAGTTTCAGTAAAGAATACCATGGTGATTTTCATAGGGATTACATCAAATCTGCTGATCACTTTGGGTAATATGAACAATTTAAAGGTATTAATTATTCCAATCCGTGAACATGAAATTTCTTTCCATTTATTTATGTCTTCTTTAATATCCTTCATCAATGTTTTATAATTTTCAGTATACCTCTTTGGTTTAGGTTATACCTCTTTGGTCTAAATATTTGATTATTTTGTTGCTATTGTGAATAACATTGTTTTCTTCATTTCCTTTTTGAATAGTTCATTGTTTGTGTATGGAAATGTTACTTATTTGACTCACGCCTGTAATCCAAGCACTTTGAGAGGCCAAGGCAGGCAAATCACCAGGTCAAGAAATCGAGACCTTTCTGGCCAACACAGTGAAACCCCATCTCTGCTAAAAATACAAAACTTAGCTGGGTGTGCTGGTGTGCACCTATAGTCACAGCTATTCAGGAGGCTGAGGCAGGAGAATTGCTTGAACCTGGGAGGTGGAGGTTGCATTGAGCTAAGATCGCACCACTGTACTCAAGCCTGGGCGAAAGAGTGAGACTCCATCTCAAGAAAAAAAAAGAAATGTGATTTTTTTATGTAGATTTTTTTAATCCTGCAAATTTACTAAATTTGTTTATTAGTTCTAATAGGCTTTTTTGTTGTTGAGTCTTTAGGGTTTTCTATGTATCTGATCATATCATCTGCATACAGATATAATTTTACTACTTCCTTTCTGATTTGGATTCCTTTTATTTCTTTTTCTTGTCTAATAGTTCTGACTAGGATTTCCAGTAGTACGTTAAAGAAATGGCAAGAGTGGGCACCCTTGCCTTTTTTTTTTTTTTCACATCCATATTCATTTCTTTATTATGGGTCACTTGTGAGGTAGTAGTATTAATAACTGCTGTATGGCAATTCCCTTAAGATTCTTTTTTTTTTTTTTATTATACTTTAGGTTTTAGGGTACATGTGCACAATGTGCAGGTTTGTTACATATGTATCCATGTGCCATGTTGATTTCCTGCACCCATTAGCTCGTCATTTAGCATTAGGTATATCTCCTAATGCTGTCCCCGCCCCTCCCCACCCCCCACCAAGTCAGTGTGGTGATTCCTCAGGGATCTAGAACTAGAAATACCATTTGACCCAGCCATCCCATTACTGGGTATATACCCAAAGGAGTATAAATCATGCTGCTATAAAGACACATGCACACGTATGTTTATTGCGGCACTATTCACAATAGCAAAGACTTGGAACCAACCCAAATGTCCAACAACAATAGACTGGATTAAGAAAATGTGACACATATACACCATGGAATACTATGCAGCCATAAAAAATGATGAGTTTGTGTCCTTTGTAGGGACATGGATGAAACTGGAAAACATCATTCTCAGTAAACTATCGCAAGGACAAAAAACCAAACACCTCATGTTCTCACTCATAGGCGGGAATTGAACAATGAGAACTCATGGACACAGGAAGGGGAACATCACCCTTGCCTTTTATCAGATCTTAGAGGAAAATCTTTCAGGCGTTCTTCAGTGATTATGATGTTAGCTGTGGACTTGTCATATGTGACTTTTATTATATTGAGACTTTAATAATGAATGAATGTCAAATTTTGACAAATGGTATTTCTGCATTTATTGAGATACTCATGAGCTTTTCTGAATTATACATTTTGTTAAAACAACAGTAAATTCTTAATGTAAGTTTTTTAAAATGCGGACTTACATTAAGCTTACTTGGAAGAAGTGACAATTAAAATATCTAAACATTTTCAGTTTATTGATCAAATGATTAAAGCATAAAAGAATGAATATATCTATCTTATGTTGATTGGAAAATGATCATTTGAATTCAACTGCGCAGGGTTTAGTTGGCTTTATATGTGTTTCAGTAACTGGAGAGAATGGGGAAATAATCTAAATGAGAAAGACTGGTCTGACCCCTATCATTTCTCTGAGAGGATGAACAACAAGAAGAGTTATCAGGGTTTAGATTGACCAGAATTAGATGAAGCAGGCAGTAATTTAGAAGTCATTGAGAGAAGAAAAAGAAGAAGAAAAAAGCCTACAGTGGAATAAAGAACAATGACATCTTTAGGGTTTGGATAAAGACAGATAGCTTCACGGCAACATTCCAAAATTAAAGAATTTATGAGTTAATAGTTCTAAAGATAAAGTTTTTGCCCCTTTACCAGTGTTAACCCAATTTAAAACTGTGTCTTACAGGGCTCTAATCCAGCTTTATGAGTAGCTTTGTCTAGGGCCGTCTTACGTCATCTGAGGCAATAACCATAGGCATGAACATTTTTCACATGTCTATGAAGCAGTGGTAGAATAGGCAATGGAAACAATAAATGTATTAAGTAAAAATATTTCACTTAAATTCTTTTGATAGCATAGATTTTGAAACGTTGTAAAGCTCTTAGCATAGAACAAACAGGTAAGAACTATTTTTCCCTTTTTCAGTAGAAAAAATAATTATTTTAGGCCTTAGTACACTGGATCAAATAACTGAAACAAACTGTTTAATTGGCTGACACCTTAATCTCTTTTACTGCTATACCTCTATGATGTCTTCAGAATTGATCTACCAAGTTTTATTTTTTTTAAAAATCTCTTATTGCTGTACTTTATTGATCACTTGTCAATGTTCCAGGCATGCATGAGCTAGTACTAGAGAATGCCCTGAATGGGATGGCTTGGAAAGCTGTATGCTTGCTAATGTTTACCTTTTAAAGTAAACATGCCTTTCGAACATGGAACCATATACAATACATATTCTAGAAAGGGAGCAACTGAGAATGAGAAATGGGATTAGGCAAGAAATAAAGCTGAAACAATTGACTGTTAATAAGGAAAAAAATTAAATACCTACATCACACCATAGATGTGATGGTTAATATAGAGTGTCAACTTGACTGGATTGAAGGATACAAAGTATTTATCTTGGGTGTCTGAGAGTGTGTTGCCAAAGGAGATTAACATTTGAGTCAGTGGGCTGGGAAAGTCAGACCTACCCTTCATCTGGGTGGGCACTATCTAATCAGCTGCCAGTGCGGAAAGGATATAAAGGAGGCAGAAAAACGTGGAAAGACTAGACTGGCCTAGCCTCTCGGCCTACATCTTTCTCCTGTGCTGGATACTTCCTGCCTTCAAACATCAGACTCAAAGTTCTTCAGTTGTGGGACTCAGACTGGCTCACTTCTCTCCGCAGCTTGCAGACAGCCTATTGTGGGACCTTGTGATCGTGTGAGTTAATACTTAATAAACTCTGCTTTATATAAATATATATATCTAAATATATATCTAAATATATATATCTAAATATATCTAAATATATATCTAAATATATATATCTAAATATATATATCTAAATATATATCTAAATATATATATCTAAATATATATCTAAATAGATATCTAAATATATATATCTAAATATATATATAAATATATATATCCTATTAGTTCTGTCTCTCTAGAGAACCCTGACTAATACAATACACAAAATAAATCCCAGAGAAACTAAAGACTTAAATGCACAAAGCAAACTTGAAATATTTTAAAATAAAGTATAGGAGAGTATTGTCATTCTTTAAAAGAAAGATTTATTAGATAAGATATGACATTTTAAATGAAAAAAGACTAGTAAATCTGATTAAATCTTTAAAATTTTAAAAATTGCCACACATATAGCTGACGAAATATTGACAACTAAAATTATTAAGCTGCGAATACTAAAATTTAAAAATACAAGTGAAAAGAGAAAACTTTCAAAGGCTATAAACAGAGATGCTATAGAAGAGGAAACCTAAATGGCCAATAAACATATAAACAGATGCTCCAATTTGGAAAATACCAAATACTGGCAAAAAATGGGGAAAAGGAACTCACAGACAACTGGCAAAGTGTGAATTGGTACAACTATTTAGGGAAGCCAATTTTTAATATTCTTAATTAAAATTTTAAAATTTTCATTCAGTGAAGTTGAAGACATAGGCCCCCTAGAACCTAGAAACCCACTTCTTCAACTATACACTCTAGAGAAATTAGATATATGTGCCAAAGGGAATATGTAGGAAGATGTTCAGTACAACATAATTTCTGTGAAAAAAATGGGAGAAAATTAAATAGCCATCAATAGAATAAAAAATATATTTATACAATGCTACTCTCTATAATGAATTTTTGCTTTCTATAGCTATGAAAATTAAACTGATTTACCCCTATCGATAACCAACTTGGCTAAATTTCTCTAGAATAGTGTTACGTTAAAAAAAGGTGCCAAATGAAACATACAGTATAATATCTCTTATTTAAATTGCAATCTGCAAACAATAACTCTTATTTATGTATATAAATTATTAATAGTACTAAAACATAAATATGAAGGTATTAACTTTAGAATATTTATTTCTAGTGAAGAACCGCTGAAAATACAATTGAAGTGCAAAAGTTTTATTTAATAAGTAAAGTATTATTTTTTAAATTATAGGTTCAAAACAAAAAAGATAGATTAATGATTACTAAATATGGGTGTTCAATATATGCACATATCTTTACTATATGCTCAAATTTTTAGTGTATTTTTAAATTCTCATACTAAAAAGAGTGGATGTTGAATTTCTAACAATTCTATGGTGCTTTAATCTTAGTGGGAAAAAGCAGGATGTTGAGTATATTGTATGATCTCAACAATGTAAAACAGCAATGGTCAACTGGCTGCCAACGGTCTGATAAGGACCCCAGCCTGTTTTGTTTGGCTGTGCTATAAAGTTGGCCCACACAGTGTTTAAAAAAAAAATATGAAGGATTTACTAGCACTTAAAAATTGGGATATAGCAGAGAAAAATCCTAATTTCTGGCTTCTCTTGCAAAATCAAGATATCTGGCAACATGGGCACCGCAACTGTATCGGGTAAAATGGATGGGGCTGCCAGTTCCTGTGAATGGGGCAAGTGGTGTCCGGTGACTGCCTCCAGCACTGCCCACTCAGGACCTAATCGGAGTCTCTGCTCTCGTTTACCATTGCACTTGCTCTTTTCTCTTAGACCAAGAGGAAAGCTAAATATTTCACCTGGCCTACTTCATTCATTCTCATTATCTGCCTGCTTTTTTTGCCATCTAAGTTTATAATCTCTGAATTTTTTTTTTTTTTGAGACGGTCTTGCTCTGTCGCCCAGGCTGGAGTGCAGTGGCCCGATCTCGGCTCACTGCAAGCTCCGCCTCCCAGGTTCACGCCATTCTCCTGCCTCAGCCTCCCGAGTAGCTGGGACTACAGGTGCCCGCCACCATGCCCGGCTAATATTTTGTATTTTTAGTAGAGATGGGGTTTCACCGTGTTAGCCAGGATTGTTTCGATCTCCTGACCTCATGATCCGCCCACCTCGGCCTCCCAGAGTGCTGGGATTACAGGTGTGAACCACAGCACCCAGCCTATAATCCCTAATTTTTTTAAATAATTTTTTGAAAAGAATTGGAAGGAAATTAAAAAATATATTTTTCACTGCTGCCTGTAGGTTATTGGATGGTCAGTGTTCAAAGGTTAAAAAGCAATGTGTAAAACGCAAAAACAGCTAAACTAAAAAGAATCTTCCATATTACCATGTCAGGTCCTAGCCAGCACTCAACTAGCCTTCTAGGATTATTCTGTGCTCCAACCTTTAACCACTTGCAGCTCTTATCACAGCAAAGTTCCTATCATAGTTCCCAAGCACATAAACCTTTTAAGATCCACAGCTTTTTTTTCTGAGGCCATTTCTTTAAAAAAAAAAAAAATTCCTATCTTTCATTTCTATAATTTGAGCACCTACTCATCTTTCAAAGATTTTACTCATAAATTCAAAACGTAAGTCCTCTGTGAGGCTTTTCCTGGTTACCTCTAATGATAAAATGTTTCTCTTTGCTCACACACCCAGTAATTCTTTCTGCCTCTTGTAGCACTTACCAGTGGGCACAAACATCATCTATTTGTCTGTGTCACTATACAGAGGGGAGGACAGATCTCACACACCTCTTCCTTAAAAGGCAGAGACCAGAGAATATTAGACACTCAAAAATATTAAATGAAATACAATGATTTAATCATCATTCTAGATACACTATATTTATGAAATAGAGGCAACTAAGTTGAATCCACACTTTCCATGATATGTCATGAAAGTTTCATTCTTGATTAAACAATAACATGTACTTGTTTATTACATAAATCCAGGTAATGTAAAAAATAAGATCACAATGAAGTAAACATGAAAATATTCTTACTCTATAGTTTCCAGACAAGTGAAATTTATTTCATTATATTGCATTTTCATTTTTTTTACTGTATTTATTTATTTTATTATACTTTAAGTTCTAGGGTACATGTGCACAACGTGCAGGTTTGTTACATATGTATACATGTGCCATGTTGGTGTGCTTGTCATTTACATTAGGTATATCTCCTAATACTATCTCTCCCTCCTCCTCCCACCCCAGGACAGGCCCTGGTGTGTGATGTTCCCCATCCTGTGTCCAAGTGTTCTCATTGTTCAATTCCCACCTATGAGTGAGAACATGCGGTGTTTGGTTTTCTGTCCTTGCGATAGTTTGCTCAGAATAATGGTTTCCAGCTTCATCCATGTCCCTACAAAGGACATGAACTCATCCTTTTTTACGGCTGCATAGTATTCCATAGTGTATATGTGCCACATTTTCCTAATCCAGTCTATCATTGATGGACATTTGGGTTGGTTCCAAGTCTTTGCTATTGTGAATAGTGCCGCAATAAACATACGTGTGCATGTGTCTTTATAGCAGCATGATTTATAGTCCTTTAGGTATATACCCAGTAATGGGATGGCTGGGTCAAATGGTATTTCTAGTTCTAGATCCTTGAGGAATAGCCACACTGTCTTCCTGTCTTCCACAATGGTTGAACTAGTTTACAGTCCCACCAACAGTGTAAAAGTGTTCCTATTTCTTCACATCCTCTCCAGCACCTGTTGTTTCCTAACTTTTTAATGATGGCCATTCTAACTGGTGTGAGATGGTATCTCATTGTGGTTTTGATTTGCATTTCTCTGATGGCCAGTGATGATGAGCATTTCTTCAAGCGTCTGTTGGCTGCATAAATGTCTTCTTTTGAGAAGTGTCTGTTGATATCCTTCACCCACTTTTTGATGGGGTTGTTTGATATTTTCTCGTAAATTTAAGTTATTTGTAGGTTCTGGATATTAGCCCTTTGTCAGATGGGTAGATTCAAAAAGTTTCTCCCATTTTGTAGTTGCCTGTTCACTCTGATGATAGTTTCTTTTGCTGGGCAGAAGCTCTTTAGTTTAATTAGATCCCATTTGTCAATTTTGGCTTTTGTTTTCATTGCTTTTGGTGTTTTAGACATGAAGTCCTTGCCCATGTCTATGTCCTGAATGGTATTGCCTACGTTTTCTTCTAAGGTTTTTATGGTTTTAGTTCTAACATTTAAGTCTTTAATCCATCTTGAATTAATTTTTGTATAAGGTGTAAGGAAGAGATCCAGTTTCAGCTTTCTTCAATCTAGTAAAAGGTGTTTACTCTAATTTCTTTAAATTCTCATTAAGGGCTTCTAGATTTACAAAGTTGGACATACTATAGAGTGAAAATTGGATTACTTCTCACCCACTGTATTCAGTGAGTTTTAAGAAAACTGCCCAAGTGAAACATACAGCAACACATATTCCAGCATCTATAGTTTTTCCAAATCACTATTAGATGCAACTTAAAGGATTGATTTCTGTACATTTTCCTACCATGAGGCAGTTTCTTCTGATTGCCCTTCATGAAGATTAAAAAGTGCCATTTTATGTACTCTCTAAACTCAAATAACCTGTCATGGAATTCTCTCTCCATGTAGTATCAGTGGCTGTTGTCCCTACTGACTTCTTTTTAATAGCTGAGTTGTTTCAGTTTCTCAAGACACATTTTACAGAGAATTTACCTGTTTAGCAAGCAATGTGGACAAGAAGGGGTAGAAGAATGGATAAAAACTAGTGAAAACTACAGTTTTATCTTCGACCACATTGGAATGATAGCACTTTCCCCTTCCTTTTCATATCATCAGAGGCTTGACCGACATGGACTCTTACCTCTAAGTTTACGTTATCTAAAACCTTTAGAATTTAATACTAAGCAACTTTCATAACAGTTGCTTTAAATCTGGCAAAGGAAAAATAAAACCTATGTAATTCTCACTGATTGCCTACCAGTATGAAGACATTTTGCTCACATTTTGCAGTTCTCAGGAATTCATTGTAAAGCAACCTTACCGGAACATGGCGAATGCCTTGCTAATGAGCATTCTTTCTTGAAAGCAGATTCTAAAATGTTACAAAAATAGCAGGCTAGAAGAATGCTATGCCTGACCTCAAAAGCCAAAGATGATCACTATGCAGGCCAAAAAATTGTAAAACTAGCATCTATGTTGCATGAACCAAGTATGGTCCCTGGCAAGCATCCCTGGGTAAAATTCTCTACCATGACTGAAGCAAAACATAGAGTAACTCAAAACCTGGAGCATTTGTTATTAAAGGAGGGAAAAATGCATTTCACCAAATGTGGCAACGACACTGATGAATGATTGACACTCAAACATCTTCTAATCTGAAATACCATGCTTCATACAAACAAGAGTGAGGGGGAAAACACAGTCATTCAGGGATCACCCTTGCAAGTTACTGATTTTTAAATAACATGTTGGGTACACAGACTATGCTGATTCAAAATTTTTAAACTAGCTTTTTGGTATTTTTTTCCTATATTTATTGAGTTATCATAGACATACAAAATTGTATATATTCTAGGTGACTTTATATATGCATGTATTGTGTAGCGATTACCAGAGTCAAATTAATTAACATATCCCTCATCACCCATGGTTACCATGGGAGAGTCTTATGGGGAGGGAGTTGAGGACACTTAAATAGGCTTTCATCAAATTTCCAGTAAATAATACAGTACCATAGTATTAACTGTAGTCACAGCGCTATACATTAGGTCCCCAAAACTTGTTTACTTTTTCACTGAAAGTAAAACTTCTTTTTGAAAGTGTGATAATTCTCAGTTGTCCTCCAAAAATGGGGTTCTGTTAGTTAATAACACTCTTGATAATCTTAACTATCTAAAAGTTATATGAAATGTCATGCAGCTGGCATGCTTTTTACATTGGTAGAGTTCTCTTGTCTTCTGTTTAATATACTAGGGCAGAAGTGCCTAGTGAACAAATACATATGCACAAGTGATATGGACCACAAGACATCTGAAAACCAACAGGCTCATATTCATAGAGTATTCAGAAGAGAGTCAGAACTAACAGCTCAGTTCTGGAACCGGACTCCTTGGTTTCAAATTCTGGTTCTGATAATTCTTTGCTGTGCTGTCTTAACAGAGTTATGTGTCTGGCACAATATCAAAATAAACAAATGTTTAATTGAATCCTATACAAATAATAGCCTAAAATTATATATTTTAAAATTTAAAACTCATAAGTATGTCATTAAGCTAAAATGTTTGGGACTTAAATTCTTTTCATTTATAAAAAAAATTCTATTGATATGAAAATTTCTAATAAATAATCATAAATTTTCTCAAATATGATATATATTTTTATATATTATATTTATTTCATCTATGACTTAGCTGGTCATATAAAATATATAACTTAGCTGGTCATATATTAAGTAAAACCCTGCCACCAAATAATTTTATAAACAAATTTTAAAACTATTCCACAGCAGCAATATTGCTTTTAATGTAGGATATGGAAACATTTCAATATGGTTTGGTTTATATGATGAGAATTATGGACTCTAAAATTAAGCCTTCCTAAAGCTTATGAATGTCTTACAACGGTTTGAGGGAGGATTTGTTGAAAAATAGTTGCAGGAATCCAGGTGAGAATGACAGTTACTGGCCAAGGGTGATGATGACAGAGAGAGAGAATTCAACAGGTGAAGATATATTTTGGATATAGAAACATGGAATTTCCTTAATGCTGGACTGAATTTCAGGAGTAAAGGAAATGCTAAATGAAATATGAATTCCTCATTTCCAGACAAGGCAATAGGTAGACAGTGATGCCATTTACTGGAAATAGAGAAAACTAGGATGAAAGACAAGTTCAGTTTGAGATGAGTTGTCTGCAGTTCATAAAATTTCCAAAGCAAAGGTCAAGTGGGGAATGCAAAATGGGAATCTGATGCCTAGAAGAGAAACCTGAGCGAGACTTGGAGAGCAACAGCCTATGGATGTAGTATAAAATGATGGAGTTAATAAAAGCACGTGGGGAGAGAAGAAAGAGAGGAGAAGGTAAATGCATTAATAACTATGTAAGGAAGATTAAATCTGAGGCAGAAAAGGAGTTGCTAGGGAAGAAGGCCAAGGAGGAGCTAATGAGGTAACAGAGTATTTCAAAAAGGAAGAGTAGTCAAAAGTTTTACTGTTGATAAAAAGGAACACTATGGAAACAGAGAAATTAACTTCAGATTAACCAATGTGAATATTAGTTTTAGACTTTTAACGATGGCAGTTTCCACTGAGTGAAGGGCTCAGAAGCAAGTAAAGAGATTTGGAGAATCAATTGGTTATGAAGAATTTGCAACACCTGTAGGCAACTCTTCAGTATCAGTGTAAGAGGGAACAGAGAAAAGAGGCGGTGGCTGCAAGGCGATCTGAGGTCCTGAGAAGTAATTTCTGCTTCATTTTGCTTTAAGGTGAGAAGTATTAAAGTACTTTTGGTTCTAATATCTTTAAGCAAATGTCACTAAAAAATTAAGTTTTCATGTCTTCAGATGAGAGGTGAAAACCAAAACTATATTGTCCAGCTGCTACACGGCTGTTCAGTCCTAAGACTTTAAATTCCATTGGACAAAAACTTTTATTTTGCCTTCCTTTATATACCCTCAATTTAGTAAAGTTTTGAGAATAGGATAAATGCTTAATTAATAAAATATAGTTTTTATAAGTATTAAGAACATAATGCAGTGATACTTGTGAATAGTCAAGCATCAGCCTACAAAGCTCCCATACCTAATCTCTAAGAACCTTCTAGGGCAGGAGTCTCCAACCCCTAGAAACTGGGCCACACAGCAGGAGGTGAGCAGAAGGCAGGTGAGCATTGCTGCCTCAACTCCACCTCCTGTCAGATCAGCAGTAGATTCTCATAGGAACACGAACTCTATTGTGAACTGCACATGCAAAAGATTTAGGCTGTGCACTCCTTATGGGAATCTAATAATGCCTGATGATCTGAGGTGGAGCAGTTTCATCCCGAAACCATCCTTCTGCTCCCACATCTGGGGGAAGATTGTCTTCCAAGAAACTGGTCCCTGGTGCCACAAAGGTTGGGGACCACTGTTCTAGGGTGTGAAAGAAATATCTAGAACTCCAAAAAGAAATAATTGCAAGAAGAGAGAAGCATTTTATCACTGAATTTTTAAAACAAACTAAATCCATACTTAATTCAGTTTTCCTAGGTTTTTAGCATATATCCTTTTTCTGTTAAATGTTCCCACTCAAGAAACCATATCACATTTAATCGGTATGTCGTCTTAGGCAACTCTTGCCTGTGATGGTCTCTCAGCCATTCCTTGTTTTTCCTTTCCTTGTTTTACCTTGTGTCAGCCTTTCAACACCTTGGTAGTTTTGAGGCGTACTGGTCAGGCATTTTGTAGAATTTCTATTGAGATTTGTTTGATGTTTTTCTCATGATTAGACAGGGGATATGGGTTTGGGGAAGAAGATACCAGAGGTAAAATGCCATTTTCATCACATATTAAAGGTATATATCATCAACATGACCGGTCACTTTCGATGTTGACCGAGATCACCTGGCTGAGGTGTTTGTCAGGTCTCTTAGTTTTTTTCCCGCATTTTTACACTGTAGTCTTTAGAAGGAAGTCGCTATGTTCAGCCCACATGTAAGGAGTTGGGAATTATACTCTACTTTCTAGAGGGTGGAGTATCTACAAAAATTATTTGGAATTCTTCTGCAAAAGGGATGTGCCACTCTCCCCCAATTTGTAAGAACATACATTTCCAAGTCAGGTGGATAATTACCTAGGAACGTGATTGCTGGATATATGGTAAGACTATGTTTACTTCTATAAGAAACTGCCAAACTGTCTTCCAGACAGCCTGTACCACTTTGTGTTCCTATTAGCAATGAATTATAACAGTGGCTGCTGCTTCCCAACCTCACCACCAATTGATATTGTCATTTTTTTCCATTTTAGCCCTGCCACACACGTGTATTTTAATTAATTTTTAATTTAAAAGTCTCATTGTTGGCCAGGCACAGTGGCTCACGCCTGTAATCCCAGCACTTTGGGAGGCCGAGGCAGGTGGATCACGAGGTCAGGAGATCGAGACCATCCTGGCTAACACGATGAAACCCCGTCTCTACTAAAAATACAAAAAAAAAAAAAAAAAAAATTAGCCGAGCATGGTGGCGGGTGCCTGTAGTCCCAGCTACTCGGGAGGCTGAGGCAGAAGAATGACATCAACCCAGAAGGTGGAGCTTGCAGTGAGCCGAGATCGCGCCACTGCACTCCAGCCTGAGAGACAGAGGGAGACTCTGTCTCGAAAAAAAAAAAAAAAATTGTTGTTTTAATTTGTAATTCTCTAATGAGAAATGTTTAGCATCTTTTCATATGCTTATTTTCCATTTGTATTATTTAATAAGGTGTCTTTTCAGATCATTTGCCCATTTTTTAATTGAGTTGTTTATTTTCCTTTTGTTCAGTGTTAAGACTTCTTTGTATATTTTGGACACAAGTCCCTTATCAGATATGTGTTTTGCAAATATTTTCTCCCAATCTCTGGCTTGCCTTTTTATTCTCTTAACAGTTTCTTTAATGGAGAAAAACAGTTTTTAATTTTAATGTAGTCCAACATAACGATTTTTCTTTCATCATGCTTTTGCTGTCATAACTAAAAATCATCACCAGATGCAAGGTCATGTCAAACTTCTGCGATGTCTTTTTAAAAATTTTTATTATAGGTTCAGGGTGTATGTGTGATTTGTTACAAAGGCATATTATGTGATGCTGAGGTTTGCAGTACAATCCATCTCCCAGGTAATGAGCATAGTAGTACCCAATAGATAGTATTTCAGCCCTTGGTCCCCTCTTCTCCCTCCCCCATCTTGCATGTTCCGGTGTCTATTGTTCTCATCTTGGTGTCCTGTGTATTCAATATTTAGTTCCCACTTGTAAGTGAGAACATGAGGTATTTGGTTTTGTTTCTGCATTGATTTGCTAAGTATAATGACCACCAGTTGCATCCATATTGCTGCAAATTACGTGATTTCGTTCTTTCTCATGGCTACATAGTATTCCATGGTGTATATGTAGCATATTTTCTTTTCTTTTCTTTTTTTTTGAGACAGAGTCTCGCTCTGTGGCCCAGGCTGGAGTGCGGTGGTGCAATCTCAGCTCACTGCAAGCTCCGCCTCCTGGGTTCACGCCATTCTCCCGCCTCAGCCTCCTGAGTAGCTGGGACTACAGGTGCCCGCCACCATGCCTGGCTAATTTTTTGAATTTTTTAGTAGAGACAGGGTTTCACTGTGTTAGCCAGGATGGTCTCAATCTCCTGACCTTGTGATCCGCCTGCCTCGGTCTCCCAAAGTGCTAGGATTATAGGCGTGAGCCACCGCACCCGGCCTATATGTACCATATTTTCATATCCAATTCAGAGTTGATGGACACCTGGGTTGATTTAATGTCTTTGCTATTGTGAATAGTGCTGCGATGAACATACATGTGTATGTGTCTTTTTGGTAGAATAAATTATTTTCCTTTGGCCACATACCTAGTTATGGGATTGCTGGGTTGAATAGTAATGCAACTTTTAGTTCTTCGAGAAATCTCCAAACTGCTCTGCACAGTGAGTGGACTAATTTACATTCTCACCAGCAGTGCATAAATGTTTCCCTTTCTCCACAGCCTCATCAGCATGTGTTGTTTTTATACTTTTTACTGAAGGCGGTTTTTGACTAGTGTGAGATGGTATCTCATTGTGGTTTTGATTTGAATTTCTCTAATTAGTACCGATAAGCATTTTTATATGTTTGATAGCTGCATGTATGTCTTCCTTTGAGAAGTGTCTGTTATGTCTTTGGCCCATTTTTTAATGCAGTTGCTTTTCGCTTGTTGATTTGTTTTTAAGTTCCTTATAGATTCTGGATATTAGACCTTTGTTGGATGCATAGTTTGCTAATATTTTCTTTAATCCTAGAGGTTGTCTCTGTTGATAGTTTCTTTTGCTGTGCAGAAGCTCTTTAGTTTAATTAGGTCCCATTTGTCAATTTTTGTTTTTGTTGCAATTGCTTTTGAGGACTTGGCCATAAATTATTTGTCAAGGCTGATATTGAAAACGATATTTTATAAGTTTTCTTCTAGGATTTTTATAGTTTGAGGTCTAACATTTGAGTCTGTAATCCATTTTGAGTTAATTTTTATACATGGTGATAGGCAGGGGTGCCGTTTCATTCTTCTGCATATGACTAGCCAGTTGTCCCAGCACCATTTATTGAATATGGAGTCTTTTCTATATTGCTTATTTTTGTTGACTTTGTTGAAGATCTGATGCTTGCAGGTGTATGGTTTAATTTCTGTGTTCTCTATTCTGTTCCACTTGTCTACATGTTTGTTTTTGTACCAGGACTATACTGTTTTAGTTGCAGTAGCCTTGTAGTATAGTTCAAAGGCAGGTAATGTGATGCCTCCAGATTTGTTCTTTTTGCTTAGGATGGCGTTGGCTATTCCAGCCACTTTTTTGGCTCCATATGAATTTTAGAATAATGTTTTTTTAAATCTGTGAAAAAAAGACATTGGTACTGATAGGAATAGCACTGAAACTGTACATTGTTCTCAGCATTATGGCCATTTTAACAATATTGATTATTTCTATCCATGAGCATGGGAATTTTTTTCATTTGTTTGTGTCATCTCTGATTTCTTTCAGCAGTGTTTTATAATTCTCCATGTAGAGCACCTTCATCTTCTTGGTTAGCTGTTTTCTTAGGTATTTCATTTTTCTGTGTGGCTATTGTAAATAGGATTGTGTTCTTGATTTGGCTTTCAGTTTGAATGTCCTTGGGATATAGAAATGCCACTGATTCTTTGCATTGATTTTGTATCCTGAAACTTTACTTAAGTTATTTATCAGTTCTAAAAGTTTTATAGTGGTCCATTTTATATTTAAGTCTATGATATATTGTCACGCGTAAGGTCTGTGTCTAGGTTCATTTTTTTCTGGGACATACAATTTTTCTAGCACCATTTGTTCAAAATTCTATCCTTTCTCCATTAAATTGACATTTCTGCTTGGTCAGAGATCATTTGATTCTGTTCCACTGATAAATTCTCTATTCTTTCATCAGTACTACACTATCTTGATTACTCTTGCTTTACAGTAAGTCTCGAAATTGGGTGGTGTGTCTTCCAACTTTGTTCATTTTCTTCAGTATTGTGTTCACTGTTCTAGGTCTTCTGACTTTCCATATACAATTTAGAATTTGTTTTTTAACATCTATAAAAGAGCTAGCTGTTATTGTGGTTGTGATTGCATTGAATCTCTTCATTAATTTCAGAAGAATTGGCATCTTAACATTTTGAGTCTACCGATTCAGGTAAAAGGAAAATACTTCCATTTATTTAGATGTTTTAAAATTTATTTCATCAGAGTTTTGTACTTTTCCACATATAGATACTCTACATATGCATCTGGATTTATATCTAAGTATGTCATCTTGGGGGATGCTATTGTAAAGTGCATTGTTTTAATTTCAAATTCCAATTGTTTGCTACAGGTATATAGAAAAACAATTGACTTCTGTATATTAACCTTGTATCCTGTGACCTTCCTATACTTACTTGTTAGTTTGAGGACATTTTTTATTTGTGGATTTGTTCGAATTTTCTACATAGATAATTTTTTGCCATCTGTCAATAAAAACAATTTCATTTCTTCCTTTTCAATCTGCACAAATTACAATTCCTATTGTAGTACAGTAGCTAAGACTTCCAGTATGATGTTGAATAGAAGTAGTGACAAAGGATATCCTTGCATTATTCCAGGTTTTAAGAGAAAACATCTAGTCCTTATGTCTATGTCTATGTCTATGTGTAGCTATGGATTTCTTGTAGATTATCTTTATTAAGTTAATGATGTTTCCCTCTATTGCTAATTTGCTGTGAGATTTTAAAACGAATGGGTGTTGGATTTTTTTCAAATGCTCTTTCTACATCAGTTGATATGGTTACATGCTTTGTCTCTTTTAGGATACAGATGTGGTGGATTACATGATTGATTTCAAGTTTTGAATCAGCCTTGCATACCTGGAATGAATCCCACTTAATTGTGGTGTAAAATTATTTTCATGCATTTTGAGCTTGATTTGCTAAGATTTTGTTGAGGATTTTTGCATCTATGTTGATAGATATTTGCCTTTAGTTTTCTGTTCTTGTACTACCTTTATCTGATTTTGGTATTAGGAGAATGCTATTCTCATAACACTTAAAGTCAGCTATAGCCTTATCAATTTTCTTCCTTCTCAATCTATCAGTTATTGAAAGAGGAGTGTTGAAGTCTCCAACTAGGGCAGTGGATTTGTTTCTTTTTCTTTCGGTTCCATAAGTTTTTCCTTATGTATTTTGGCACTCTATTATTAGGTGAATATGCTTTAAGGATCGTTGTGTCTTCTTGAAAAATTAAAAATTTTATCATTATGTAATTCTTCTCTTTAAGCTTTGATAATTTTCCTTCTTCTGAAGTCTGCTTTTTATTAAACTGATACAGCTACTTCACCTCTTTTGATTAGCGTTAGCAAGGTACACCTTTTTGCTTTTTATAACCTATCTGAGTTATTATGCTTAAGTTGGATTTCCTATAGAAAATATATAATTGGGTCTTTTCTCAAACCCAATTTTGATATTCTCTGACTTTTAATTTGTATATTAAGATAGTTAACATTAAAAGTGACTATAAAAATATTTGGTTTAATATCTACCAGATTTGCAACTATTTCTTATTCTTTATATTATTTTTTCCTTCCCCTCTCTATTTCTGCCTTCTGTAGTTTTAATTGAATATTTTATAAAATTCTATTTTAATTGTGTCATAGCAATTATACTTCTTTCATTAAGAGTTTTTAGTGGTTGCCCTACATTTTCCAATATATCTTTAATCTAAGTCAACCTTCAGGTAACACTCTACTGCTTCAATTGTAGTGCCATTTACTCAGAGTATTTCTATTTCCTTCCTCCTGTCTTCTATTATGTCACTGTCATTTATTTGATTTATCTATAATTCACAATCACAAACCCATTGTTAATACCATTACTTTATATAAACATTTTCTTTTAAGTCAATTAAGAGTTTAAAACGTGACATTATTTTACCTTCATTTATTTCTTCTCTAATTCTATTTCTTTCTTTATGTGGATCGGAGTTTCTCACTTACGTAATTTTCATTCTTCCTGAAGAACTTTTTCTAACATTTCTTTTAGGGAAAGTGTCTGGCAAAATTTCTCAGTTTTTTGTATGTCTGAGAAGGTTTTTGTTCTCATTGTTTTGAAGGATAATTTCACTGTATATTGAATTCTAGTTAGTGAGTTCTTTTCTTTCAATACTTTATTTCTCACCACTGTTCTCTTGCTTGCGTAGTTTCTGACAGTAACTCCACTAGAAATCTTGTTCCTGTTTCTATATAGATAAGGTGATTTTTTCTTCCTCTGGCTTCTCTCAATATTTTCTCTTTGTTTTTTGCAGTTTGAATATGATATACCTAGTGTCATTGCTTTTTGTTGTTGTTTGCGTATGTGTTTTATTATCCTGCTTTGTTTTCTCTGGCTTCCTGGATCTGTGATTTTATACCTGCTCTTAATTTTAGAATGTTCTTGGTTATTAGTATTTTAAATATTTCTGCTGCTACTTTCATTCTTCTCCTTCCAGTACTCCAGTTACATCTATATTATAAGCTTGGTAATTTATCTGAGTTCTTTGCCACTTTTTTCATTATTGTTTCCTGTGTATTTCAGTTGGAATGTTTCTGTTGATCTATCTTCAGATGATTTTAGTGATTCTTTCCTCAGCTGTGTCTGGTCTGCTGATGAGCCTATCAAAGGCATTCTTCAATTATGTTACAATTATTTTTTAAATTTTCTAGTATATTCTCTTTTTAAATTTTTTTATTTTGTTTTAGATTTAGGAGGTGCATGTATGTTTGTTACATGCATAGGTTGCATAATGGTGAGTTTGGGGCTTCTAGTATAGCCATTACCCAGATAATGAACATTGTACCCAATAGATAATTTTTCAACCTTCACTCACCTCGAGACTTCCCTCTTTTTACAGTCCCTATTGTAATTTATTTCTATCTTTATGTCTATGTGTACCTATTGTTTAGCTCCCACTTATAGGTGAGAACATGTGATATTTGATTTTCTGAGTTATATATTCTAGGATAGTGGACTCCAGCTCCATCCATGCTGCTGCAAAAGACATGATTTTATTCTTTTTATGGCTGTATAGTATTCCATGGTGTATATATAGTACATTTTCTTTATCCAATTAATTGTTGATGGACACAGGTTGGTTCCATAACACTGCTAATTTGAATAGTGCTGTAATAAACATATGAGTCCAGGTTTTTTTATGTATGATTTTTTTTCCTTTGGGATTTCTGAGTCAAATGGTAGCTCAGTTTTCAGTTCTTTGATAAATTTTCATACCTTTTTCCATAGAAATTAAACTAATATAGGTTTCCACCAACAGTGCATAAACAGTCCATTTTCTCTGTATCCACGCCAATGTCTATTGTTTTTTGACTTTTTAATAAGAGCCATTCTGACGGATGTGAGATGGTATCTCATTGTGGTTTTAATTTGCATTTCTCTGATGATGAATGATGTTGAACATTTTTTCATTTGTTTTTTGGCGTTTTGTATGTCTTCTTTTGAGAAATGACTTTTTGCCTTTACCCACTTTTTAAGGAGGTTGTTTTTTTTTTCTTGCTGAACTGTTTGAACTTCTTATAGATTCTGGGTATTAGTCCTTTGTTCAAGATATAATTTACAAATATTTTCTCCCATTCTGTTCATTGTCTGTCTATTCTGGTGATTATATTTTTGGTGTGCAGAAGCTTTTTAGTTTAAGTTCTATTTGCCTGTTTTTGTTTTTGTTGCATTAACTTTTGAGGTCTTAGTCATAAATCATTTGCCTAGGTCAATGTCCAAAAGTGTTTTTTTCAAGTTTCTGTCTAGATTTTTTATATTATCAGGTCTGATGTTTAAATCTTTAATCCATCTTGAATTAATTTTCTATATGGTGAGAGATAGGAGTCCAGTTTCATTCTTCCACATATGGCTAGCCAATTTTCACAGCACCATTTGTTGAATAGGGAGTCCTTTCCCCATTGATTATTTTTTGTTGACTTTGTTGAAGATCAATTGGTTGCAGGAATGTGGTTTTATTTCTGGGTTTTCTATTCTGTCCCATTGATCTATGTGTCTACTTTTGTCAAAGTACCATAATGTTTGGTTACTATAGCCTTGTAAAATAATTTGAAGTCAGGTAATGTGATGTCCCCAGATTTGTTCTTTCTGCTTAGGATTTCTTTGGCTATTCCAGGCTCTTCTTCTATTCCATGTGAACTTTAAGATTGCTCCTTCTAATTCTGTGAAAAATGATGTTAGTACTTTGATAGGAATTGCACTGAATCCATAAATTGCTTTGGGAAATATGGACATTTTAATTATATTGATTCTTTTAGTTCTCCTTGTAGAGATTGTTCACCTCATTGGGTAAATGTGCTCCTAGATACATTTTTGTGGCTATTGTAAATGGGATTGGGTTCCTGATTGGATTCTCAGCTTTACTGTTATTGGTATTTAGAAATGCTACTTACTTTGTACACTGATTTTATATCCTGAAGCTTTACTGAAGTTGTTTATCAAGTCTAGGAGTCTTTTGGAGTGGTTTTATGGGTTTTATAGGTATACAATCATGCCATCAGCAAACAAAGATAATTTGACTTCCTCTTTTCCAATTTGGATGCCATATATTTCTTTCTGTTGCCTGATTACTGTGGATTTTCACTCCTAGGATTGTCACTTCTATGTTGAACAAGAGTGGTGAGAGTGTACATTCTTGTCCTGTTTTAGCTCATGGGGGAATGCTTTCAACTTTGTCCCAGGTGGCTCTTATTATTTAGAGGTATTTTCCTTCGATGTCTAGTTTGTTGAGGTTTTTTATCATGAAGGGGTGTTGCATTTTATCAATTTTTTTTCCACATCTTTTGAGATAATCATATGGGTTCTGTTTTCAGTTCTGTTAACATGGCGAATCATATTTATAGATTTGTGTATGTTGAATCATTTTTGCATCCCCGGGTTAAAACGAACTGGATAGTGTTCAGTTATCTTTTTGATATGCTGTTGGATGGGATTTGTTGGTATTGCATTGAAGACTTTTCCATCTATCTGCATTAGGGATATTGGCATGTAGTTTTCTTTTTTTGTTGTGTTCTTGTTTGATTTTGGTAGCAGGGTGATACTAGTTTCATAAAATGCTTTAAGGAGGAATCCCTCATCTTCGGTTCTTCGGAATAGTTTCAGTAATATTGGTACCAGCTCTTCTTCGTATGTCTGGTAAAATTTAGCTACGAATCTCTCTGGTCCTGGGCTTTTTGTTGTTGTTGTTGTTGTTGTTGTTCTTAGAAGACTTTTTATTCTGATTTGATTTTATTACTCATTATTGGTCTGTTGAGGATTTTTATTTCTTCCTGGTTCAATCATGGGAGGTTGTATGTTTCCAGGAATTTTTCCGGTTCCTCTAGGTTTTCTAGTTCGGGAGCATAACGATATTCATAGCAGTCTCTAATAATCTTCTGTATTTCTATGATATCAATTAAAAGGTCACCTTTATCATTTCTGATTGTGCTTATTTGAATCTTCCCTCTTATTTTCTTGGTTAATCTACCTAGTAGTCTACCAATTTTGTTTATTCTTTCAAGGAATTAACTTTTTGTTTCATTTATCGTCTGTAGTATTTTTGGCGGTCTCAATATCATTTAGTTTTTCTCTCATTTTGTTATTTTTCTTCTGCTAGCTTTGTGTTTGGTTTGTTCTTGTTTTTCTAGTTCCTTTATGTGTGATGTTAGGTTTTTAATTTGATATTTTCTTATCTTTCCGATATAGGCATTTACTGCTATAAATTTTCCTCCTTGCATTGCTTTCACAGAGGTTTGGGTATGTTGTGTCTCCATTTTCATTCATCTTAGATAATTTTTTATTTCTGCCCTAATTTTATTGTTTACCTAAAAGTCATTCCAGAGCAAGTTGTTTAGTTTCCATGTATTTGTATAATTCTAAGAGTTTCTCTTGGTTTTGATTTCTAATTGTATTCCACTGTGGTCTGAAAAGATACTTGACATAATTTCAATTATTTCCAGTTTGTTGAGACTTGCTTTATGGTCAATTCTGGAGGATGTTCTATGCATAAATGAAAAATATATTTACAGTTGTTGGTAGCATGTTCTATAAATGTCTATTAGGTCCATTTGGTCTACAGTCCAGTTTAAGTCCAGAGTTTCTTTATTTTCTGCCTCAATGATCTGCCTAGTGTTTTAAGTGGAGTCCTTCTCTTCAAACATTATTTAACTTTTCTTGAATGTTCTTTACTATAGTTATGTAAATTTTCTTGCCTTACAATTTCAATACTTGTGTTCTATCTGAGTCTGGTTCTAATGCTTACATGGTTTCTTCAGATTATGGGGTTTTCTTCCATTTATCATGCTTTACAATTTGACACATTGGTTAATAAGAACTGAGGTAAATGGGCCTTTAATGTGAAGATTTACATTCATCTGGCTAGGAGCTGGGCTTTGTTTAATGTTTGCTGTTGTTCAGGTGCCAGAGGCTGCAGCTATTATCCTTGATTTTGTCTCTCCTCTTGCTTTGGGCTCCTCTAAAAACCCTTCCTTAGAGAGACTGTGTGTCTTCCAACTCTTTCAGCTGTAATTCATTGTTATTATTCATTTATATATTATGTTGGTGCAGTGGTCAGGTGTGTTGTGGGGGAAGCATTCTATAATCTTATGATTAAATCTCAAGCTGTCTGCATCTCTGGGCTGTGACTTTCACACGTGTTTTTCCAGTGTTATACCTTGTTTTCCCAACTGACATGAGACCGAAGGCTAGAAAGAGTAAGAGTAGGAGGAAAGTCCTTCTCTGTGGGATAAGACTTAGGTAAAGTTTTTTTCTCCTGGTGAGTAGGTCTGCTTTATACAGAACATTCTGGGAGTATTTCACAATGATTTCTCTTCTCCTTCCCCTGCCAAAACTGTAACCGGAATTTTTTTGGATTATCATCATAAGGAGCTGACAAAATTTCTAGAAGTAAACCTAGGACAGTTTGGGAGTTTCTCAGACTGTAGCCCCCAGGAGTTTCTCACTCTCAAGTTAGTCTACTCTTGGCCTCCAGCAGTTCATTAGAAATGCCATTTTGGTGTTCCTCCCAGCTTATGGATCTAGCTGCTTCTGCTCTGTGTAAATAGATCTCAGCTGTGACTCTCTAGACTTACTGCTTTCTCTGGTTTTCAAAGTAGCAATTTGCCCTGCAAATCCAGTTCTCTACTATGGCCAAGAAAGGCCATTGATTTTCCTTTGTTCAATTTTTTCTTGTTTTAAGTACGGAAGTGACAACTTCCAAGCTCTTAAGTGTTGGAACTGAAACTGGACATCTCCATTCAATGTTTTAGAGAAAATTTTCAACACCACTTTGACCAACATAGTTTTGTTTTGTTTTTGAGACAGACTCTGGCTCTGTCACCCAGGCTGGAGTGCAATGGCATGATCTCGGTGCTCTGCAACCTCCGCCTCCTGGGTTCAAGTGATTCTCCTGCCTCAGCCTCCTGAGTAGTTGGGATTACAAGTGTGCGCCACCAGGGCTGGCTAATTTTGGTATTTTTAGTAGAGACGGGGTTTTGCCATGTTAGCCAGACTGGTCTCGAACTCCTGACCTCAGTTGATCTGCCTGCCTCAGCCTCCCAAAGTGCTGGGATTACAGGCATGAGCCACTGCACCTGGCCTAACCAACATGTTCTTAACCTGTAGTCCATAGATCATCTGAAACTGCAGCAAATCTGTGCAGCATACATATGTGTATTTCTCATAGGTGTCTAGAACTTTTATTAGATTCTCAAAGTAGCTGATGACTTTAGAAAGCTAAGAAAATAATCCTTTTGTTCTGTGTGTAAAAATACAGCTCAAGTCCCCAAGACAGGAGTAACAAGTAGACATAAGGCACGTCACTTATGCTTTCACTAGGATAGCTTTGATTAATGAACGTAAATTCTAAAATAAAAGGCAGTATCTGCCCTACATGTTTAGTTTGTGAAAAGTTACCTTTTCATCAAATAATTTTAACAATACAATTTGCAATTTTGTTTTAAGCAAGTTTATCCAAACAGAGGCAAAATATGTTTTTTTAAGATATGGCATTTGAAAAGCAAACTTGTGCAGATGTAGGACTAATGCATGATCTAAGACAAAGAACGATGATTTTTAAAGAACCTTTCTAAGAGACAAAGACTTAGCTGCTTCTGTTCATATAACAGAGGAAGCTAACAATTAATTTCAGATTCGATGCTGGAAGTATCTCTCATGCTATATGCTATACAAACACTATTAGCAATAAAGCATCAAGATAAAAGATTACTTTTAATTTTGTACCACTGTGTAAATCATTGTACTTATTTTCCAGGCTGATTAGATAGCATTGTGAGAGAAGGTGAAAAAGAAACCTACATATGAACATTAAATTAATGTAACTTTTTTATAAAAAGAACATTATGGTGCTAATATTACATCCCCAACTGTGCTCTGTCATCTCTAGCAGATAAAAAGGAAAAGAAGTCCCACTGTTTACAGGGAGAAGATCCTGTGGATAGTCCATCATTATTTTGCTTTTGCTCAGTATTTTACATTATCATCAAACTTCCTAACAGTAGTTTCTGAAAGATGAAAGTGGACTCTCACTGAGAATTTCACACAAATGGATTAATTTGCGCCGCCATTTTTGGCACGTTGCCATGGATACAGCCATCAGAAGGCCTCAGTGCAGCTGCGAGTTGATTGACGGTCCATTCACAGTGTAAGGCTTTACGAAACCAGTCATATAAAAGGACACTCATTAGTGGACAAAGGCCTTATATACACATTTGGGTGATGCTTCCAAGGCTGAACATTACCTCTCAGTAAATCTGACCTTCATATCAATATCACCAATGAAAGTTGGAACTATACCATGAAAAATATATATTCAAAAATACTGTAGAGTTAACATATTTATTCAATACACAGCTTTATTTTGCTTTCATTCAAATCTAGCTAAAAGAAGGTGGAATGTAAACAAACCAAAAAGGGTTTGTTTTATAAATTCTATATTTTCTTTAAAAAAATCAAAGAACAAAAAGTTATGTCTCATTACGAACCTACAGACTGTGTATGCTTAGATTAACAAAGGGAATAATTTCTGCTATTTACTATGGAATGGACAAAAAAAAGAACAGGCTTTTGACTTCTTTCTGCCTTCTGCATGGCATAGTCCACTGGAAAGTATAATGTTGACATTTTACATTGTCACACACCCAAGTGTGTAAAGATATAACTTTATTCCTCTGTACTTACACTTAGCCCATGAGACTCTTGGTAATAAAATACCTTCTTATTTATTCAAGGTAATTCTGTCAACTCTGGTAGAACACTCTGGGGTATCTACTCTACCAATTTAGGATGCATCCCACCTTGTAACTCTGATTTTCTTCTCCCTGGTTGTAATCTGAGTTGCTCAGATGCCTTACACATTGTTTTGTTATCAAAGTGGAGAAGACTGTCTTCTATGGTCACCGCTGCCCCACTGGCCCCTACAAACCTGTCTCTCTGGGCTTGAGCCCTGGCCCGGGTCTTGTTGCATCTTCTGCTGATAGTGATATCCCCACACGGCATCCAGCTGTTAGGTCCATGCTGCGCTGTGATCCTCTGCCTCCATGCCAGACCTCATGTCTGTCTGCTCAGCCACTTTTCAGCACCTCTCAGAGTGTTCAGGAATGCCTTTTCCCCGAAACTCTGGGAAGCTAACCTCAGAGTTGCCTGCATAGACATCTCAGCACCTGACACAGAGAGAAAGAAGGCTTTTAGCTAAGTGGACACAGAGAAACTTTGTTAAACTCCACTGAATCGTGACTAGCTTTGACTCTTCATATTGTGTCTCACTCAATGAGTAAACTACATGTGAAGTTGATTTTGAGACTTTGATGTTCTTTAGCTATGAGTCTCTCTTTACTTCTATTAAAGGACCAGAAATGACAACTCTTTCAGAACTCTCATCATTCAAGATTCCTGCTGTTTTCCTTGAATCCGAATCAAAAGACATCGTTTGGCACATAACACATGTATAGTAAAAGCTAATCCATCAACCTGACAGCATAAATGAAAATGAGACCCTACTGTCCTCTCCATTGCTGATAGATTCAGGAGGACTTACTATTCTTCCTTCTCTTTTTCAGTTAAGTTGGGCCAAAAATTTTTTTAAAAAATCAAAATTTCAAAATTTTGGAACTGCTTAATTAGAAATATTTTAAGACAAGTCAAAATCAAAATTTTGGAACTGCTTACTTAGAAATATTTTATGTGAATTAAAATTTTAGCACCTAAATGAATCAGAACACCAATGAACTGTGGAATGAGGAAATATTTACTCACGTTTGTACAGGTGCATCCTACATGGAAATATTCTTTGTTAACACAGTCTGGTTAATCTCTCCTAAAGCACTGGAACTAGGGAAAAATACTGTGAATTACATATGGGAATAAGTTGTGCAGGTAAAATGTGCGGCTGGATGGGGTTGTGTCATAAAATAAATCATCACATAAAATCTTTACATTTTGTGTCTATTTTCCATGTCATTATTTGCAAATTATCTATGCTAATTACTTGGGGGTACAGAAAGACCCTGTGAAAGAGCTGAGGGGACACAGCCTAGGAATGTAAGCCATGTAAGCTAGAAGGAAGAACAACTAATAAGGAAAAAAATAACTTAACAGAGAGTCCCTCAAATGGCAAAAGAAAGAAAGATACTTTGTCAAAAGAGAGCAATTACCAGGCAGTTTAGAGAAGTATAGAACTTAGTTTTTAATTGTCTTCTTTGTATCTGTTGTAAAGGCCTTTCTAGTTTCCTTTTGGATAATAAAGATAATATTAGATTGACTTTTTTCTATGTTTGTATTTGAAATTTAATTGTAGCTAATTTTCAGATGATGCTTTGATCAGGAAGTAATAGACGTGCCTTTGTATTCAGTTTTCTGTGAAGTCTCAGCTCAAAACCTTCAAAAATGAAAAGTAGACAGAAAAAAATCTAAATTCTCAAGCCTTAAAGGTATTAAATGACAATAAATAAACGAAAGAATAAGCAAACATCCGTTTGGAAAAAGTCATTTCATTGACAAGAAGCGTTGTTATAGATGGAGCGGTGGTGGCACAGGGCGTTTCTTGGGTCTTATTTGGGCAAATATATGCAATTAGGAAATGAACAAATAACCAAATTGTTCTTAGAAGAGGATTAAGCAGTCTTTCATCTTAGTAAACTCATAGTTGGAAAACATCTATGTGTATCTTTTTAAAGTCTTGGTTCCTTTTTCTTTAGTTCTCTTCTCTTCTCTCTTCTCTTCTCTTCTCTTCTGTTCTCTTCACTCTTCACTGCTATCACCAGGCTGGAATGCAGTGGCGCAATCATGGCTCACTACAGTCTCAACTTCCCCAGGCTCAGGTGATCCTCCCACTTCAGCCTCTCAAGTACCTGGGATTACAGGCATGGGTCACTACACTCAGCTAATTTTTTAAAGTTTTTGTAGATACAGGGTTTCACATATTGCCCAGGCTGGTCTCGATCTCCTGGGCTCAAGTGATTCACCTGCCTTGGCCTCCCAAAATGTTAGGATTATACGTGTAAGCCACTGCACCCAACAGTCTTAGTTCGTTTTTCTATTTAAGCCATAAAAATACTTCAAGCAAAATAATAAAAAAAAAAGTCCTGGGGGAAATGTTACACATTAAAGATAGAAATATATTGATCTAGATTATTGTAAGCATGTGGGTATATAAATACTGATTTTACTTTTGGAAATCTCTGATTCTTTTCACCTCCAGTAAAGCAAGATTTTAGTAACTGTTTTTAAATCTATTTTTCCAAATGAAAGTTATGATATCTCTTTTTCTAAGACCCTGTGTGTCATTTATTAATATAAAACTTATTGGTATCTGGTTGCAATCTCAATCTTGACTCTTCAGCATCATTAATTTATTAAGAATGAACATAACCATATTACTGGCTGTCATTATAATTTTAGAGAAAATTATAAAATGTTAGCCTGGCTAGATGGCAATACGCTCATCATTTAACAGCAAAATCTAAAAATCTGTGTCAATAATACAATACATTGTAAATTAGCTAATACAACTTTATAGTAACCAATTTTTATGAAAATCTTTAAGTTAAAAAATTAAAAATAGAGATATTAAAATGTCTTCAGCCTTAAAAAGTTAAGAACAACAAAATCTTCTCAGAAATGCCAAATTTATATTTCAGAGTACAATTATATATACACAACACATATAAGTGGAAAATTTGACGTTGATTATTTAAATGTAATTATCTGTAAATAATTTGAATCTTTATCTTGGAGCTTATTTTCTATGTATAATTCTATTATCTGCCACAATTTATTCTGAATTAGTTGGCTTTATAACATTGAATTACATAGTTTATTTTTTTCTATACCAGTTCTGTTTTACTTCTTATTGATACAGTAATTAAAAAACAAACCAGCAACTATATTTAGTCCAGGTATAGTAATATGAGTTAACTTCTCCAGAGTGGTTCCCATGTACCAAGCACTTTGCTACATGCTTTATATTCTTTATCTCATTTAAACCTCACAGCACAACTGTAACTAGGCACTGTTAAGTATCATTTTGCAACTATGCAAACTGAGGTAATAGGTTAAATAATTTTCCCAATGTCTCAAAGCTAATAAATGGCAGCATAAAGATATTAATCCAATTTTGATTATACTCACCACTTTCAGACAATATTTTTCAATGTTTTTACAACCTTGTATTTTTTATTTTGTTGATATGGGTCTGTTGCTTTTTGATGAAGTTTCCATAAATCCGATTTAGGCTAAACTAAATATGAAAGTTGTTTTCTAGTCAATTAAGATCAAAAGGCAACAAGGAGAATTTTTAAAGAGGTATCAAGTATTTAGGAGCTGAAATTAGAAGAAACGTTAATTGTATAACACTTGGGCCGAGAGTGAACTAAGTGACAATGAAAGAAATAACAGCTTTAAGTTTCTCAGACAAGTTATGTACTGCCTCATGTTACTCGAATCCAGCAACACGCTTATAACAACCCTCACTGAGGGAACTCCGTGACAGTTTGCCCTCAGAAAATAGATACAGAAAAACACAAACATAATGTCAGCCAATAGCAAGTAATAAAATATTTTTAATCATAGTAGCAAAAGAGGAGAATGTATTTCAGGAATAAAAAGATAATTCGATACACTAACCTAATTTTGAAAATACTAACAAAATCAAAAGAAAAAACTCTAGAGGATCATCTTCACAGATTTCACAAAATAAGCCACTGAGAAAATGTAATATTTTCTCATAAAAACTATTAGTAAACAAATTTTAAAAATTTCTGAACATGATTTTTAAAGTCTATCTCAAAGCAACAGAACTATTTTTCTTAAAAATTGAATCCTAGAAATGATGCCACTGTAGTACGAAAAAGACAAGGACCATCACTATAATCACCCTTACCTTAAATTACTCAAAATACACTGGCCGATGCAGAATCAGGAAAAATAAAGGTCACATAAATATTTGAAAGAAGGTGATAAAAAGTATCATCATGTGCATATTATTATGTACTGCCAGGAAAACTCAAGAGAACCCATTGAAAAACTTTCATAATTAACTAAAGAAATTAGCGACCAACCAAAAATTGCATAGAAGTGAATATTTTTATGCTAATTTATTTAAAAATTGTTCTAAAACTTTAATGGCAAATAGTCCTAATAAAAGTACTGCTTTAGTTCAATCAAGCTGGTAGAACAACATGCCTTAGATTGAGTAATATATAAACAACAGCAATTTATTGCTCACAGTTCTAGTGGCTGGGAAGTCCAAGATCAAGGTGTCAGCAGATGCATTGTTTGGTGAGGGTGTGTCCCTTTTTTGTAGTGACAGGGTTTTCCTGTTGTTACCCAGGCTGGTCTCAAACTCCTGGGCTCAAGTGATCCACTTACCTCGGCCTCCCAAAGTGCTGGGATTCAGGTATGTTGTGAGCCATCACGGCCAGCAGTCTTAGTTCACTTTTCTGTCTAAGGTGTCAAAAGTACTTCAAGGAAAAGAATAATTAAGAAACACAAAGTCCTAGAGGAAAAGTTACACCATGTTTTCTCACATATCAGAGGAGAAAAACAAGCTCCCTCAGTCCTCTTTTGTAAGAACACTAATCCCATTCATGAAGGTTCTGCCCTCATGACCTAGTACCCTCCCAAAGACCCCCCACCTCTTAATACCAACATTGGAGATTAGATTTCAACATGAATTTTGGAGGGACACAAGCATTCAGACCATAGCAGGTAGCAACAAGAGATGAAATACGTAAGTAGAAATGTGTAGGACTTAGATGAAGAAAATTAACTTTATGGAGGGATGAAAAATGCACTGAGTAAACAGAAAGACCATGTTTATAAAAAGACAGATCATGTTTATGTGTGAAAATATTCAACAGTACAAAAAAGTATGATTCTAGAATTGTAATGCAATATCAACTATTAACCTGAGCGTTTTCTGGTATTTTTGTTTGTTTTTGTTTCCTTTCGTTTTTATGCCAATTAAAAACACTTGATAATTCTTTGTGGAAGAAATAATTGGACATACATTTATGTGAACTGCTATACAAGATACTGGGAATAAAATAATAAATAGAAAATATACAGTCCCAGCTTGTGGAGTTTTTCTTTGTGGTGTGAGAGAGAAAAATTTAAAAGTACACCAAAAACTTACAGAATGTAATGCATAATGAGATTTCTATTCTAATAGGCCAAACCAAATTAGATAATTAAGGTCTCTCTGGGAAGTAATCCTGAAGCTATAACAAAGACATTTAAAGGTAGATGCCTACATCTGAAAGACTGAAAATCTGCATAACATAAGTGATGAAGGGGATTGATAATGTTTTCCTCTTTAGTCTACATGTATTATTTAAAATTTCTATAATAAAGATATAAATTTCTAAGAAAATAACACATAAATTAGTTTTTAAAGCAACTTGAAATTAAGGACCATAGCTTAAACATTGGTGAATTTTTCTAGAATGCCCTATATGCCCTGGGCTTAATCATCTGTGCATTTCTCCAGTGTGAAAAATGTATTCAGTCAGTGAATGAATATAAAGACAATTGAAACATATCTTCTCATAGTCTATGATTAATGTTCCTTTGTTCTTTATTCACAAACATATCCAGAGTACTCTGAGTAAAGAAATAGCTACAATCTTTATTTCAGCAATTTATATAATTGTGTTTTATTTATATATAAATGTGATGAAAAATGCAGAACATTACTACTTATCTGACTTTTACAAAATATTCTATATAACTGCTTGATGTTGGTCCAAAAGTAGTCTCTGATTCAGTTTGCCAGTAGAAGAAATTAGTCAGATTGCTCTCATAATTATAGATAGCTTTTTAAATAAATGTCTGCTGAATAGCATTCCTACTTACTAAGCCACAAACATGCATAGAAAAGCTTTTGAATTCATTTCTCTAAAATTTCGGGAAGATATAGTCAGTGGAATAAACCTTTCACAAATTCAAATACATTAAAAATGAGTATTTATTTCTAATTTTTTGACCAATAAGCCCATTTATCTATTTTTTTCCTTTTAAAATATGGAGAATTGAACATATTTCCATGCAAGATATGAAGATAATTTTAATAAGGCTTTTGATACCTACATATACTTCAGTACTTTAAAACTTTACAATGAGTAATCTTAAAATCAGTGTAACTATCAACAGATTTTTTTACAATTTACTTAATACACAAAAACATCCTAAATCTGAAAAATACACATTTTGTAAATATTGTATTCTAATGCCTTTCAAAAGGTGTAGTTAAGTGATCATTTTTACAGATGGCGAATTATTTAGATTTTCATATTATATTAACTCTTCAAATATAATCTTCCATTAAATAGCACATAATGCTTCTAAATGAATTTGGTGGGTAAAATCCATGAGACGCTACAGATCAAATGAATTTCAGCATTAGAAATGCACAAGCCCATCAAAGTTCTACTTCAAGGACTGTTCTTGAGAGCAATAATTGGCAAGTGGTATGAAAGTCAATTAGAAGCTTCATGAGCAACTAGGAGCCAAAGCATTGGGGTTTTGGCTCAAATATCTCCCAATGGAATGTCCATTCCAATCCATCATGAGCAGGATTCCATTTGTTTTACATGACACTTGTCTACTTCATCAAGGGAAGTGCTAGTGAACAAGCAATCACTTTTATTTCAAAATCTAATGCTTATAAAGGGTCAGTCACTGGTAGCTCTTCCAAATGATCTCCAGTACAGGAAAAAAGAAGCCAGAATAAGCAATACAAACCTGTTGCCCCTCCAATGACCTCTATCTTGAGTTAGAGTTACTTCCTGATGTAGATGTTGGAGATGGCTCAGTTTGTATGTGACTTTAATCCAAATCAGCTCCCTAAAATGAGGTTAAAAAAATGAAGCTTTAGATCCCAAAGAACCAAAGGAGGGGTAAGACAGGATGTGTACTTCTGCTCAACATGACTCACTAGTACCTTGTGTGGGATTTTAGTTTTCCTCTCTTGTATATCATGGGCTCACCTTCTGATAGTGAAGTAGAGGAAAAGACTACGTGCCCTTTATATCCAGAGTCAAATATCTTCCATTCGCACTGGCAGTAAGAAAGCTGAACAAGGAGCAACTATTTTAGTGGACAAAAGAATTTTGTATATGAAAAATTTACTGCCAGCAGTTATCCCTTAAGGTCTGGAACAAAATGTGTCTTTTGAAATCTTTGTGCCTAATGGGATAGAAGGAAACAGCTGGCAAAATGAGATCATGAGCATATAAGAATTTGCTTGGGGTGTGTTATTAAATTTAGTGGTACCTTGGTTTTCATCTATGATATAGATGCCAGCTAGCCTATCTTAGCCAGTGTCCAAATATATAGATTCTCTGACGGTCCTGACATACAACTTGTACCTCATCTGCCTAAGCTTTCCAGAACACTGGGAAATTCGACACTAAGCCTTCAACCACAAAGATTCATAGAGGGTGTGAACATAACAGTCATGTCATAGGTATTTGTTCAGTAAATTTGGACCCGTTTATCCCCATTCTATTTTTCATTTCCTCAAAGATTTGATGCAAAAAAAGAATGGGGATAGGAAAAAATCTCTAGGGGCATTCATTTGAATCATTAAAAATGCTAAGATAATGGAGAAAAATAGAAAAATTATAAACCTATTTCAGTCCTTCTTTTTTTAGAAAAAGAAAGGTTTATCACAGTTGTTTTATTAAGTGACATATTTTCAAAAGCTATATTCTGAAAGAAGTTGCAATTTCTCTTCCTATCCTACATGATAGAAGACTAGCTGTATAGGATAATGAAGAAGTAAATGCTTTGCAAGTATGGTAAAGAAGACTTTGTAAGCCTGAGGGAAGGTTTCAAAGCAAGAGATGAGTGCTTTCAAAAAATAGTCAGCGAATCCATTTTGATAAAGGAAGGATAGACAAATGTGGACAAGAGTAGTGAAATAGTACAGAGAGCTTGAGGAAAATTTAGAAAGAATGAGAAGCTCTTTAGTAAGTACCATAATAGAAAGTATTAGAGTTTTGTGGAATTTGAGCATTCTCTTAAAAACAGCTGAGGAATCGAACTAGATGAATCTGTATTGATCCCTTTCTGTATGCCAGCTGTTCTGCTAGTGTCCATCCCCATGAGGTGTGGATTTAATTATTAACCCACCCCGTGAGGTGTGGATTTAATTTTCACAACCTCACCATGATATATGAATTTGTAACCCATTTTACATGTGGGCAGATCAATATTCAGAGTCAGTACCTTGCCAAAAATCATTGTTATTAAAGATTAGATTGACAACCATGTCAGTAATGGCCAAATAAAGCAGTATGGATCCAGAAGAAAGGAAGGTTAAGAAAAATGCGAAGAAGTAGAAGCAGCACCAAAATTTGAATTAAATTAAGGCACTTGGCTCCAATTCAAGTCATGCTGAATTCCCTTCCTTCTCAAGAAAGCACTGTGCTTTCTGGCTTCCAGACTCTCCCTCAGGATTGCTCACCTTGCCTGGAAAACCTGCACCTTGCCACTTTCTCCCATGCAGTTGTCTTGCCTAGTAACTCACACTCACCACTTTCTTCAGAAGGCCTAGGCCAGTGCCCTGAGTAACGTGGAGCTCCCTTAGGCTCCCCCAGCACTCTCTCTGTGCTTGTCTCAATCGCCACACTCACCACTCCATGGCTTCATGTCTCCTAATGTGTCTATTTATCCCTCTGTGCCATGAGCTTCTTGAGTTCAAAAATTGTCTTTTTCACTTTTTTAACTGTGGAGCTTAATAGGGCACCTGGGACATTTCCTCCGTGGTTTCCTGGTAACAGGATGGCTTTGCCCTTTGAAGGGGAATGGAAAAATATGAAGAAACCAACAGTTCAGGCAAGTTATATTGGGGGCTTGATGACACAGTGAGGCAGGTGAAGAAATTTTTGAAAGACTGACTGACTGTGTCTTTTAGATCTTACTCATTTGGAAGGGACTTTCCATTACACTTGAAATGAAATCCAAGTTTCTTACCTCCCCTATCTAGCCCTATGTGATCTAGCCCCTGCCTCTCTCTCCAGCCTCATCTACTATTTCTCTTTCTCTCATTATCTGTCTTCCAAACCCAGCGGCTTCCTGGCTATTTCTGGGACATACCAAACATTTTCCTACCTCAGGCCTTTATAGGGCTGACTTCATTTTAACATTCAGGTTACTGTGTCTCCCAGGAGGAATCCAAAAATGACGACAAGTGAAGTGTCTCTTGCCCACCTTCAAGCATTTTCCTGCTCTTTCAATGTCTATTAGTCTCTAAATGTATACTGCTGTTCGTGTGATGATTTACTTTCTTTCATCTCAGTATTGGAATTTTAAGCACTGTGAGGGCAGGTTATGGTCTTTTTACTTTTGAATCCCCAATATCTGGCACATAGTAAATGCTCAATAAATATTCCTGAATAAGTGACTACATTGATCAACCACCCTGTGCTTTTGCTATGCATTATCAGTGGGAATGGATAAACATGAAAATAATAGCTAATATAATAGTTAATGTATATTAATTTACTGTATTCTTAGCACTTTCCTAAGTGCTTCATATGTACTAATATATTTAGTCTTCAGAAAAACCTATCATTATACCAATTTTACACTTAAAAAACTAAGGCACAGATAATCTATGTTGTATAATATGCCATACAGCATAATACAGATAAAATATAATGTGAAGATACATAAATAACAGTCTTTGGTTTTCTAGTTTATCATCTAGCATATGATGTCATTTCTGAAATTAATTCCCTTTTACTTCCTTTTACCCTCTCATCTTGTAGGAAATTCTTACTCTTCCTTCTGGATTTAGTGTACATCTTGCAACCACTGAGTAGTTCATCTAAAGTGTCACCTACAATATTAGATGTGCAACCTCGTTGTCCCCACAGAGCTTTCTTTTTTTTTTTTGAGAAGGAGACTCGCTGTTTCACCCAGGATGGAGTGCAGTGGCGCGATCTCGGCTCACTGCAGGCTCCGCCCCCCGGGGTTCACGCCATTCTCCTGCCTCAGCCTCCCGCGTAGCTGGGACTACAGGCGCCCGCCACCTCGCCTGGCTAATTTTTTGTATTTTTAGTAGAGACGGGGTTTCACCGTGTTAGCCAGGATGGTCTCGATCTCCTAACCTCACGATCCGCCTGCCTCGGCCTCTGAAAGTGCTGGGATTACAGGTGTGAGCCCCACAGAGCTTTCTACATAATTGTGTTAAAGCTCACAAGACATTTAAATTAAAAATGTGTATTTACCTGGCTGTCTCTCTGATTAGACAGAGCTCTTTGAAGGGAGGAATATTGTCTTTCTGCTTCCACTATCATTAATGCCTGTCACAGCATCTAATATAGAGTAGATTCTCAGAAAATGTTTATTAAATTAATTGCTACCATTGTTCATATGCCGAGAAATTTTTTAAATTGCTTGTTCCTCCGAACTTAAGAATCCAAGTTTTTACCAGTTAAATAGGTTTTTTAAATAATTTATCTTGAAATAAATATAGCTTGGTAAAATAATCAGATTAATTCAGACACACATTTCATGTTTTAATCATGTCAGAAACAAGTGTCCTGCAAACCGTCTATTGGCCTTAGAAATGTACATAAACTCAACTTGTCCTTGGCCATGTTATGAAGACATACCAACTGGGTTTTGGATTCCCTTCACATATAAGCAGTAGCTCACTTGACCACTACTTAGGTCACTCTGTAATATTCACTTAGTTCATTCTAGATAAGAAAACCTCTAGCAGTTCAGCATTGGGACCTAATTAAGCAGATAATCTAAAACTTTGGATGTTTTATTCAATCTTAACTGAATAATCCAAACCTCTGGAGTCTACGACATATATTGGACCCAAACTTAGAAGGAGAGGTGTTCTCATAATATTTTTCAACACAATTTCTTTCTGCCTTTAGCCAAAAATAATGTAAAAGAGATCTGTTGACAAATTAAGGTCCAAGCTTGGAGATTATACTACTCGAGAAGAGCAACCCCAAGACACATAATTGTCAGATTCACCAAAGTTGAAATGAAGGAAAAAATGTTAAGGGTGGCCAGAGAGAAAGGTCGGGTTACCCACAAAGGGAAGCCCATCAGACTAACAGCTGATCTCTCCACAGAAACTCTACAAGCCAGAAGAGAGTGGGGGCCAATATTCAACATTCTTAAAGAAAAGAATTTTCAACCCAGAATTTCATTTCCAGCCAAACTAAGCTTCATAAGTGAAGGAGAAATAAAATACTTTATAGACAAGCAAATGCTGAGACATTTTGTCACCACCAGGCCTGCCCTAAAAGAGCTCCTGAAGGAAGCACTAAACATGGAAAGGAACAAACGGTACCAGCCACTGCAAAAACATGCCAAATTGTAAAGACAATCGAGGCTAGGAAGAAACTGCATCAACTAACGAGCAAAATAACCAGCTAACATCATAATGACAGGATCAAATTCACATATAACAGTATTAACTTTAAATGTAAATGGGCT
Source organism: Hylobates moloch (assembly GCF_009828535.3). NCBI lineage: Eukaryota > Metazoa > Chordata > Mammalia > Primates > Hylobatidae > Hylobates > Hylobates moloch. The sequence goes on along the minus strand of NW_026652278.1, from coordinate 164,996,887 downwards.
AAATGCTCCAATTAAAAGACACAGACTGGCAAATTTGATAAGGAGTCAAGACCCATCAATGTGCTGTATTCAGGAAACCCATCTCACATGCAGAGACACATATAGACTCAAAATAAAGGGATGGAGGAAGATCTACCAAGCAAATGGAAAACAAAAAAAGGCAGGGGTTGCAATCCTAGTCTCTGATAAAATAGACTTTAAACCAATAAATATTAAAAGAGACAAAGAAGGCCATTACATAATGGTAAAGGGATCAATTCAACAAGAAGAGCTAACTATCCTAAATATATATGCACCCAATATAGGAGCACCCGGATTCATAAAGCAAGTCCTGAGTGACCTACAAAGAGACTTAGACTCCCACACAATAATAATCGGAGATTTTAACACCCCACTGTCAATAGTAGACAGATCAACGAGACAGAAAATTAACAAGGATACCCAGGAATTGAACTCAGCTCTGCACCAAGCGGACCTAATAGACATCTACAGAACTCTCCACCCCAAATCAACAGAATATACATTTTTTTCAGCACCACACCACACCTATTCCAAAATTCACCACATAGTTGGAAGGAAAGCTCTCCTCAGAAAATGTAAAAGAACAGAAATTATAACAAACTGTCTCTCAGACCACAGTGCGATCAAGCTAGAACTCAGGATTAAGAAACTCACTCAAAACCACTCAACTACGTGGAAACAGAACAACCTGTTCTTGAATGACGACTGGGTACAAAATGAAATGAAGGCAGAAATAAAGATGTTCTTTGAAACCAACAAGAAAAAAGACACAACATACCAGAATCTCTGGGACACATTCAAAGCTGTGTGTAGAGGGAAACTTATAGCTCTAAATGCCCACAAGAGAAAGCAGGAAAGATCCAAAATTGGCATCCTAACATCACAATTAAAAGAACTAGAAAAGCAAGAGCAAACACATTCAAAAGCTAGCAGAAGGCAAGAAACAACTGAAATCAGAGCAGAACTGAAGGAAATAGAGACACAAGAAACCCTTCAAAAAATTAATGAATCCAGGAGCTGGTTTTTTGAAAAGATCAACAAGATTGATAGACCGCTAGCAAGACTAATAAAGAAGAAAAGAGAGAAGAATCAAATAGATGCAATAAAAAATGATAAAGGGGATATCACCACCGATTCCACAGAAATACAATCTACCATCAGAGAATACTACAAACACCTCTACGCAAACAAACTAGAAAATCTAGAAGAAATGGATAAATTTCTCGACAAATACACCCTCCCAAGACTAAACCTGGAAGAAGTTGAATCTCTGAATGCACCAATAACAGGCTCTGAAATTGTGGCAATAATCAATAGCTTACCAACCAAAAAGAGTCCAGGACCTGATGGATCCACAGCCCAATTCTACCAGAGGTACAAGGAGGAACTGGTACCATTCCTTCTGAAACTATTCCAATCGATAGAAAAAGAGGGAATCCTCCCTAACTCATTTTATGAGGCCAGCATCATCCTAATACCAAAGCCTGGCAGAGACACAACCAAAAAAGAGAATTTCAGACCAATATCCTTGATGAACATTGATGCAAAAATCCTCAATAAAATACTGGCAAACCGAATCCAGCAGCACATCAAAAAGCTTATCCACCATGATCAAGTGGGCTTCATCCCTGGGATGCAAGGCTGGTTCAACATATGCAAATTAATAAATGTAATCCAGCATATAAACAGAACCAAAGACAAAAACCACATTATTATCTCAATAGATGCAGAAAAGGCCTTTGACAAAATTCAACAACCCTTCATGCTAAAAACTTTCAATAAATTACGTATTGATGGGACGTTTCTCAAAATCATAAGAGCTATCTATGACAAACCCACAGCCAATATCATACTGAATGGGCAAAAACTGGAAGTATTCCCTTTGAAAACTGGCACAAGACAGGGATGCCCTCTCTCACCATTCCTATTCAACATAATGTTGGAAGTTCTGGCCAGGGCAATCAGGCAGGAGAAGGAAATAAAGGGTATTCAATTAGGAAAAGAGGAAGTCAAATTGTCTCTGTTTGCAGATGACATAATTGTATACCTAGAAAACCCCATTGTCTCAGCCCAAAATCTCCTTAAGCTGATAAGCAACTTCAGCAAAGTCTCAGGATACAAAATCAATGTACAAAAATCACAAGCATTCTTGTACACCAATCACAGACAAACAGAGAGCCAAATCATGAGTGAACTCCCATTCACAATTGCTTCAAAGAGAATAAAATACCTAGGAATCCAGCTAACAAGGGATGTGAAGGACCTCTTCAAGGAGAACTACAAACCACTGCTCAATGAAATAAAAGAGGATACAAACAAATGGAAGAACATTCCATGCTCATGGGTTGGAAGAATCAATATCCTGAAAATGGCCATACTGCCCAAGGTAATTTATAGATTCAATGCTATCCCCATCAAGCTACTAATGACTTTCTTCACAGAATTGGAAACAACTACTTTAAAGTTCATATGGAACCAAAAAAGAGCCCGCATCACCAAGTCAATCCGAAGCCAAAAGAAGAAAGCTGGAGGCATCACACTACCTGACTTCAAACTATACTACAAGGCTACAGTAACCAAAACAGCTTGGTACTGGTACCAAAACAGCATGGTACTGGTACCAAAACAGAGACATAGATCATAGGAACAGAACAGAGCCCTCAGAAATAATGCCGCATATCTACAACTATCTGATCTTTCACAAACCTGACAAAAACAAGAAATGGGGAAAGGATTCCCTATTTAATAAATGGTGCTGGGAAAACTGGCTAACCATATGTAGAAAGCTGAAACTGGATCCCTTCTTTACACCTTATACAAAAATTAATTTAAGATGGATTAAAGACTTAAATGTTAGACCTAAAACCATAAAAGCCCTAGAAGAAAACCTAGGCAATACCATTCAGGACATACGCATGGGCAAGGACTTCATGTCTAAAACACCAAAAGCAATGGCAACAAAAGCCACAATTGACAAATGGGATCTAATTAAACTAAAGAGCTTCTGCACAGCAAAAGAAACTACCATCAGAGTGAACACGCAACCTACAAAGTGGGAGAAAATTTTCGCAACCTACTCATCTGACAAAGGGCTAATATCCAGAATCTACAATGAACTCAAACAAATTTGCAAGAAAAAAGCAAACAACCCTATCAAAAAGTGGGCGAAGGACATGAACAGACACTTCTCAAAAGAAGACATTTATGCAGCCAAAAAACACATGCAAAAATGCTCATCATCACTGGCCATCAAATGCAAATCAAAACCACAATGAGAAACCATCTCACACTAGTTAGAATGGCCATCATTAAAAAGTCAGGAAACAACAGGTGCTGGAGAGGATGTGGAGAAATAGGAACACTTTTACACTGTTGGTGGGACTGTAAACTAGTTCAACCATTGTGGAAGTCAGTGTGGCGATTCCTCAGGGATCTAGAACTAGAAATACCATTTGACCCAGCCATCCCAATACTGGGTATATACCCAAAGGACTATAAATCATGCTGCTATAAAGACACATGCACATGTATGTTTATTGCGGCACTATTCACAATAGCAAAGACTTGGAACCAACCCAAATGTCCAACAACAATAGACTGGATTAAGAAAATGTGGCACATATACACCACGGAATACTATGCAGCCATAAAAAATGATGAGTTCATGTCCTCTGTAGGGACATGGATGAAACTGGAAACCCTCATTCTCAGTAAAGTATCGCAAGGACAAAAAACTAAACACTGCATGTTCTCACTCATAGGTGAGAATTGAACAATGAGAACACATGGACACAGGAAGGGGAACATCACACTCCGGGGACTGTTGTGGGGTGGGGGGAGGGGGGAGGGACAGCATTAGGAGATATACCTAATGCTAAATGACGAGTTAATGGGTGCAGCACACCAACATGGCACATGGATACATATGTAACAAACCTGCACATTGTGCGCATGTACCCTAAAACTTAAAGTATAATAATAATAATAAAAAAAAAAGATGAAGGGGAAAAATAGAAGTCTGAAATTTTAAAAATTTCCAATTCGGGCTCACAGCTAAAACAACACAACAATAAAACCGCAACAAAAGTGGTAAACACATTGGATAGTCATGCTTTATTTTAGTATATTATGGTGTGGCTCCCATTCAAATATGAACAGAGCCCGTTCAGTTTTCCCTGCCTCTGGCAAATTCACCTCAACTAAAAGGACTCAGAGATGATGAGAAGATAAGAGTTCCAGGGAGGGCAGCCTATGATAAGAAACACAATAACAGGAAATAGGTGGTGGTCACAGGCATTAAAATGTGCCTTAAGTGTGAACTTAGGGAAAAAAAAGTGCAAACAAAGCAATGACTGAAGCCAAGAAGCAGAACAGTGCTTTTGCTATGGAAGAAAGCTTCGCCTGCATCTTAGAATAGGTTGATTTTTCACTGTCAGGCAACTTTAATTGAATCCATGCTCTAGGAGAAGCGTCCCTCCCCCCGCAAAAAAATGTAAGGTACCACCTAGGCTTGAATTTAGAACAAGTTTGCACACCTGAAGATAATTTAACATTTCCAGAAGCATTTCAAATATTTAACTCATTAATACAGGAGGGTTTTTTTGTTTTTTATTTTCTTCTAGTATTCTTCTGAGGAAAAGCACAATGTAATTATCTTAACTACATTTGGTGTAATCAAATACTTGTTTGAAGTGGACTAGAATTCCAGGACGCTTGTGAGATCCAGCTCCAGCTGCAGTATTTAGGTACATAATTCCAGGTAAATGAGAGGACAGATAAAAATACAATACATAGAACCTCTATGAGAAAAGAAAAAAGCATGCTAATCTAGAGTCAACCTCTTGAAAGAGTCATTTTCAGAGGTTACGGTATTTATTAGCCTTCACATGCTGCAACATAAAATCCATTTGGAGAAAATATTTTCCATTTCCATTTATTTTTTTCAACTAAATTGATATCATCTACCATAATCATCTACCTTATTCACTGGGCTATTTCTGTCCTTTGGGAAGCCCCCTAAATTTAAAGTTTACCCTGAAAGAGCAAACTTCTATCACCACAGAAAATATTCAAGACTCAACGTAATTTTTAAAATGCAGCTCAAAAATCACCTGAGTAGAACAAAATGCATAATATTCCAAGGCAGAGAAGGAGAGTAAAATAACTCTAGAATGTTGCTAGTGGTAGTGTTTTTATTTTAATTTTTCTTAAACCTCCATATTCACATTATAATTGTAATGGGGTGTTTATCCCCTCCATTTCTAAATAATTTATTTTCCAGAGTTCCTGAAAATATTTCAAAATGAAACCGAATACAGTTACAAAATGTGCATCTGCACAACTCACGGGCCCATTTGTGAAATATGGTGCTCATTACTGATAGTGGAACTGGTGGGGAATTTGAAACCCATATAGAAATGTTAGGAATTATCTTAGGAGGAGTAAGAACCTTATTTGGACCGAAGCTGTCTGCAAAAATATGAAAAGAAAGACTCAAAGGCTAGGCTGCTATTTGTGCATCTTAATGTGCTCCAGTCACAGCACAGTTGGGTGGAGATGGCTCATTCTCTTCTCACTGAGGGGAACAAGCAAAAGTTAATTGAGAACAGTGCAGAAATGTTCTACCAGCTGCCTGCCTTTCTTTTCCAGGAGCAGCAGAGAAGGTTAAAAAATCTATTTATGGTTGAAGATTCCTTCCCATTCACACTGTACTACAGTTATGGATCCCACAGAAGGGTTGACTGCCATCTTATTTTGAATCCTAGGAGAGTTGGAAACAAGAATGAAAGACAAAGACCTATTCCATTGAAGACAGTGAGAAATTTCAGAGATATGGTGCTGCATGGAGCTACTTTCCAAATGTTCAGATCCCTTATTTAAGCAACAGTTAACAAACTAGAGTTTGGGAACTGCTTGAGAGTTCAGGCTGCCATCATGCCAAACCCATGGAAACTGGATATGTTTCTGTGGTGACTTTAATCTGGACCACACATAGGAACAGGTTAAGCCAGATTATATTGGCAATCTGTCCAAGTCACGCTAGGATGTGAAGCATCCACTACTTCCTGATCTAACAACAGTTGGAGATCCCCAGATTGAAAAGTATGTCATTGCAGTCTTGTGGTGTAGACCGAGGCTTAGGACCACCTGACTAATCCATAGCAATCTTTGGACTTTCCCTTTGCCGGAATTGAAGTACCTCTGGGAAGCCTTCCCCAATGGTCATGGTTGTTAATCCTCACAATGGACAGTGACTGCTCACTTTTCTGAACTTCTGAACCTATTGTGTTCCTCTGGGGATACATTGGTAAGCAAAATCAAGCCAGGACCCTGCACCCAGGGGATGTGAAAAAGAAGGTGAAGGCAGTATGTTAAATAACATCCAGATAATTAATTTCATTACAATTGCAATAAAAGCTACAAAAAAAAAAGAAATACAGAATACTGGGAAAACAAAGATCATATATTCTCTACCACTCATTCAGCACTTTGCATCCAACTCTTGCTTGCTTTCTATGGGCAATCTATCACTCTGGTTCTGGTATATCTCCCTAACCTTTCTGGGTAGGTCGTAAGCTCAGGTTAGTCAGGGACATGACCCGAGAGAACACTTATCTAGCAGAAATCGTTGTCAATAGCCATTTAAAAATACATGATGGCTAATTTTTGGTTAATTGAGTCATATCAAAGAACACACTTACGTAGCAAAGGGGAAGGGAGATCATTGCCAAGCTCACTGTGGCTGATGCTTGTGTTGGGTGGGGTTGTTGAGGAAGAGAAATTCCTAAATTTCTATACCATGTTCAGCTACTATCTGAAACCTGTGGGAAAGGAAAATGGAAAGACTGAACTTTCAAATCCTCCCCCTTCTATACCTCCAAAGGTTGGGAGATAGAGTGAATAGCTTATTGTGAGGCAGAAACCATTTGTGAGTCTTCAGTGATGCAACGGTAGCTATGGAGCCAAGAAGAAGGTAGAAAGTTAAGTTTTTCATCAAAATTAAGTGGAAAGAATTAAGTTGGGATCAAGGAATGTTGGAGATGTAGAGAAAGGAGACATAGTACCCCCACACTGCATGCTAAACACTGTATGTTTAAGTGATGCTTTGAAGGAAAACAGGATGTGGTTAACATCTAGGGAGTTTCCGTGAAACAAAAATATCCAGATGGCACAATGACGTTGTACACTCCTTACTTCGGTGGAAGTAGGAACTGAGTCAAGGCTGAATTCATCCCACAGTCATGCACGTGGCCCTCCCCTGTGGCCCTCCCTGCTAGCTCCACTGGATCTCCTCACTTAGTCCTGGCCCATCTTTGTACTCTTAACTGGCCTCTGTGAGTACCATTCATTCAAGATCCCACTTTCTGAGGGTTTATCTGATAAGCTGACTGTTGCTAAGGTAGCAGTGACTAATACACCTCCCAGATAACTCATTTTCATGTTAATAGGAGCATGTCAGATCTTATCTCAAAGGAATGACTATAATGTGATGGACACTGGAAGTGTGGTATTTGACCATGAAGGCCTTCTTACACATTCTCAAGTCGTATCACATAAGCCAACACCTGCTCCATCTATAAAACGTCAGCTCTGTTTCATTCACCAAAACTCTGCACTGACATTCCCAGGTCCATGCAGAGCATCTTGGCAAGGCCCCGAATGGTACCTTAAATCCCTGAGCCATCCCAGCTGCTAGAAATAATGCTTCACGTCTCTTCTCCCACAGCATAAAGGAAATTCAGTTTAGGAATCACTGTCAGTGAATACTAGCACTTCATGCAAATCAGCCAAATTTATTCTTCACTTTGCTGCTTCTTCAAAAAACATGACAACCACCACAAGAATTTTCCATTATTCTGCCTACACAGCTCTCCAGAAATAGAGTATCTATTAAGTTGGCTTTCAGAATGTAATATTAGAAAGATCAAGTCTTTTTAAAACCACAAAGATAATAAAGTTGCAGAGTTTGGGATTGTCAGGGCAGAACTCCAGACTCCCCACAAGGTTCAGCCCTGTAGTAATAGTTGTTCTCCTTTTCCAACTTGGCTCAGCACTACTAAGACCTTTGCTGAACACATAATGTTTATCGTTTTTCTCCCCCACTGTTATTCATGATTGAAACTGCTCTAGAAGGCAGGTGTGGGAAATGAAATATTACTGAAATATAAGGTGATGATAACCATTAGATTTCAAGCTAAATTTTCTAACCAGGACTTCAATCATTTAAACTTCATATAATTTTAGAGATCATTTTTTTTCTTAAGAGAAAAAGAAAACACCTGGTACATTATTTGGCAGATTCAAACTGAAGGAGCCAGAGGAAATTATCATTGACTGGCCGCAAAGATAAGTGGTTATATATTTTAACTGTGGGATATGACTATTCCTTGTAAATCCTGAATGGCAACTGCTCTTGTCTCCCACCATCTTCTGGTAGTCTCTCTCTTTCTCTGTCTCTGTATTTATGCCCAGATTAAAAAAAGATAGAATATATTTCAGTTCTAGCTTGACTTGCTTGGATATAAAATAGAATATCACTATCCCTTGACACACCATCATTACTTGTTAGATAAAATTGGAACAAATGGTTAAGAGTTCCCTGGATGGTTGTGCAAAATAATGGTCACTCAATGCCCTCTTTAGTGAGATAAAAATGAACAAGAACACAGAGCAGAAAAACTGAGACCAATACAGGCAAAGATCTCATTAAAGTAAGAATGTGATCCATTTGCCTATTTCTTCTCAAAGTGGAGTACCATCTAGAAAGCGAATCAATGTCAGTGAAATAGGATGACCTTGTACACCAAGAACCTGATCATGGCAATCCTAGGTACATTTATGATGGCAGCTACTTAATGTGCATTATTTCTTTGTGGAATCATAGGTTATTAGAAAGAGAAGGAAAATATAAATGGGTTTCAAACTGTGCTCTAGGACAACTGCCAGGTTCAAGGCATAGTCCAAGAAGACAAGGTTCCTGCTACTCAATTCTATCTTCCCCACATCATCATCTGCTTTGATCCACTTTATGTTTCATGCACCAGCACCTTGAACAGTGTCCAGCACATTGTTGGTCCTCAATAAATATTTCTCAAATTACACAATGAGTGAATATTTGTAAAAAATTGAAATTCTTCTTAAGGTCACATATTTAAAAGACCACCGCTTTAAAAAAAAAAATGGAAGGAAGGAAGAAAGGAAAGAAGGAATGAAGGAAGGAAGGAAGGAAGGAACAAGGAAGGAAGGGAGGAAGGAAGGAAGGAATGAAAGAAGGAAGGAAGAAGAAAAATAAAAAGCTAGAAGCACTCCAATGGAGTTCAATATCCAGAGGGGTGAAATATTTTGCCCAAGATGTATAAGAAGTTGCTGTCTAAACTTAATTCCTAATTCCTCTCTCCTTATCCTCAGTTGTTTACAGCATACCTGGTTGTCCTTCATCTTCTCTTCACATGGCTATAGCTCAGATAATTACAACCCTCTGTCACCTTTGTTTTGCTAAGAAAGCTCCAGATATGCCTAGACTGAAATCTTCCAAACCTTGACTCAAGTTGTGTTAAGTTAACAGGCAAAGAAAGTATCTAAATACAGTTTTTTATGTATGGCTGTTTGAGGATTATAATCCATAAACTTTTAGTTTACATGAAGAAAGAAGCTCTGAAAAATTAAAATCATGATTTAACCACATTTCTCTTGTTTTAGCTTCTTTCATCTCTTGATTCTCTAAGTTGTGGAAGCATGGGGCTAAATCCCCAAAAACAGAGTGTATCGGGGATATTTTCATCCTGACTCAAACAGGAAATTCCAGAAAAATCATGATGGAGATGGTCCCTGAGAGATTTCTAGCCCAGGTGCCATATCCTAGAGATCGAAATGTGTGGATAATACTCAGAAGAAAATGAATGATAAATTATGGGGTTTTACTCAAATACATTCCTTTCAAAATAGTTCATTACTAATATTTGGATTTCAGTTAAAAACTATTTACAATAAACCCTATATCTTTCATTTCTCTATCTCATTTAAAAAAAAATACTTCCTAGTCTTGATTGGGCCATCATTCTTACTAAACAATCTTAAAGTGATTACCACTATACTAAGGTAAAATTTGTCATTAATTTGCATAAATTGTTATTAGTGTAATTAGTTACCCATATTGAACATGCTTTTCCTTGGTTACATCTCAAGTTATCACAATGCCAATGCAATCATTAGCAATTGACTTTAATGATTCTTAGAGAAATTGTGTTAAAAAGAAAGAGTTGTCATGACTCAAAACTAGAAATTAAGCATTTTTTAACTGCTAGGAGGTTTAAATGCAGCAATATTTCTTCACAAATGTAATTTTTTTAAAAAAGGGTCTACTCATGCAAGAAACACTAGCTTTAGGTGGTGCTTTCCAGATTTCTAAATATTCTACAATAAAATAAATTACCCTAGTCTGTAGTTGAAATTATATGAAAATAATATAAACTATAGAAATAATGGTAAATATGAATGGGAGCCTAAAAGAAGTAAGGTTTTGGTACTTCAGGACATGAGAAAACAAGTTACTGTCCGAGTATGCACTTCACCAGTGTTCTCATCAAATTCCTCTTGTTCATAGATTGTGTACCTTGGCTAGAAAACTTTTGAGAAAAGGAAACTCCATTTTACCTCTGGATCCAATTTTCCTGTATAATGCGTTAGTACAAAGTATACCAATGTTGACCTCACTCAGTGCCAAGAAGTTAAAATTATGCTATTAAGGTTATGGCAGAAACATTTGAAATTGCTTAGCAAAGGATTCACTTGTTTCTCTTTTTCTTTTCTCAGCAGGAATGAGTACTGCTTCTTGCAAGCTGTTCTCTGAGTTTTTATTAAATATCAACAGAAGTACAACAATATGAGACAGAACTTCAAACGTAATCACTGCTGTTAGCTAGAATAACAGGAACAACCCAGGAGCTAGACAATAGTTCCTGTGCCAGGTCCTCAAGTAATCTTGATGCAGAGCAGCCTGCATGAATATCAGGACAATTACCTCACTGAAAGTTAATATACTTTACCTCTTCAACCCCATCACACACACACAAACAACACACACATGCACAAACACACACGTGCATGCACACATGGTTTGCTTCATTTCCACAGGACTATGTGAACTGAAAGAATTATAAACTCATATGCAATGAGAAGTTTCTAATATTGATTAATTAAGCATTCCTCAAACAGGCTCATGCTAAGTGCTACAGATATAATAGTGAATAAGGCAGAGTCCAGCCCTTAGACAACCTAGAGTTCTCTCCGTGTGGATGAAATGAGGTTTGTGGGAGAGGGATGCACACTTAATAGTGCAGGGGTAATTCTAGTAAGAGAACAAAGTTACTCAGTTCTAGTTCTAAGAAGAAAGATGGGTGCAAGGTAGCATGCACATGGATTGGAACACTCCACAGGAATGCAACAGCCTAAGAGAGGGTCGAAGGCTAAGAGAAAACATAAAATTGAAAGTAGCTTAATATGACTACAGGTAGAATAATGCATATGTCAGAGCGTGCTCCTTGGGAAGGGGAGGAGGATAAAAATACTGACGTGGGAATTAGGGAGCTGCATGAGTGAGGGCCTTGAATGTTATTTAGGGAGAGTATAGACTTTGTCTTTGGGACTATGAGATCATTTGTAAGAAAGAAGGATGGCCACATCCGTGTTTGAAAAGACAATTCTAGAGGCAGTATAAGGAAAGATTTGTCTTGCCTATGAGGCCCATTAGGAAACAATTAGGAGAGTGATAATCATTTAGCTAAAGTAAGGTCGAGATAGATAGAAATTTTTAAGAATGGGCCAGTTTAAGATAGATTAAAGATGCATATTCTGACAGAATTTCAGATTACCTGGACATAGGAATGATAAAGAAAGAAGGTTAAAGGATAATACCTTAATATATTTCCTGGGCTACCATGCAGATGGGGGTGCCATTCAATGAGATGATGAACATAGGAAAAAGATCAAAATTGTGGCACAGGAAGTGACAGAAAAGCGGTAGAAAGTGACACATATAAAAGGGCAATTGACACCTTTAGAAAATATGGATAGGATTTAGAGAAATTGCTAAGTCTTTGCTGTTGGTAGAGCAGACAGAGCACATTCATAGTTAAATATTCTAGTTATTTTAATAGTTATAGCCAATTTCTTAAGAACAAAGATTTGTTCGTAATAAATATTGTTTTCCCCACCTTCACTTTGTTCTTATTTCTATATTCTCAGCACTAATCACTTTTGATCTTTTCTATCATTCCATGATATCTTAAGATCCTCAAAACTCCAGCATAATCACCTGTTCAGATATGCAGAAAAATATCATATATTTTGACATCTAAAATGTTTTAAAGGGTTACATTTATGCAAAAAAGAATGGTGTGGTCAATAATTTTCTTGTCTTATATCTTAACATCCTTTGAAATCTTCTTGCCTCAGTAGTGGGCTACTGACTAGAGAGACAGGATCTATTACATAGGGGTTTAGGAAGAAACCAAGCCTAGTAAACTTCAGTTGTTACTACCATCGTGTATAAGCACAGTGCTAGGTCCTCTGGAAAATGAGGCATGAGAAGCAATCTCTAAATAATCAGTGTCTACTATCTTCTTATGGATCAAGATAGATATAGATAAGATATAGATCCATATCAAAAGACAACAATACAAGTTAGAAGCTTTTTAGTACCTACAAGTTACATAGTGACATGTAAAACACATTTCATGCAAGTAGAGGGGAAGTCACTATCTAACTTAGGAGAGTTTGTTCCGTTCTCCCACCCATGGTAAAAAAATTTTAAAATGTATATAAGCAACATATTCAATTTAAATAATATACATATATAGAATGTTTGTTATGTAACAGAGATTCTTCTGGCATGTATGATAAGGAAGAGACATGATTTTGATGTCTATTAAAAATTCAGTGCAGCTGCTACTAACAGGTACCCAGTTTGAGATCTCATGTAAAAGCAGTCCAGGAGTAGGCTTGCCAGAGCAGACCTCACACTCAAAAGAACCTTCCATTGCCCAGGCTTTTTTCTGTATCTCCTCTTCTATCCCTGAAGTCATTGGTTTTCCACTGGAGCTACAGACTTGACATCTGATTTCCAGCCAGGAATAAGGAGAAGGACAAGTGACAAATGTGACACTTCACCCAGCTAAGTCACCTTCTTTCAAGAGTTTCATGAAGTGTAAGGGAGAACTATCCCAGGCTTCTGCTAACGTCTCACTGGCCCTTCCTGTCTGTAACAGGATCTCCATGGCTATGGAGACAAGCTGGCAGGGGAAAAACACTTTTAAAATGCTAAACAAAAAGAAGCACCAGTGCAAATTCTGAAGTTAGCAAAAATATTATGTAGACCATCTTAGATGAAGGAAAACTCAGAGACTGTTTCCAACAACCATGCTCTAAAGAAATGGGAAAGATCAAAGGGAAATGATACCAAGGGGAAACCTGGACCTTCAGGAATTTTGTCAGTCTTTTGGGGCTGCTATCACAAAATACCATGGACTAGGTGGCTTATAAACAACAGAAATTTATTTCTCACACTTCTGGAGGTTGGAAGTCCAAGATCAATATGCCATTAGATTCAGTGTCTGCCGAGGACTCGCTTTCTGGCTCATAGAAGGTGTCTTCTCAGTGCACCCTCACCTGGCAGAAGGGAAAAGGCATTTCTCTGGGCTCTCTGAGGTCTCTTTTATTAGCGCACCAACCCCATTCATGAGGGCTCCACCTCCATGACCTAATCACCTTCAAAAGTCCTCAGCTCCTATCGCCATCACATTGGATCTGAGGAGGACACAGCATTCAGATCAAAGCAGAAATGAAGAAATCACCACAGAAATGATAAATATCTGCATAAATATAACAAATTTTCACTTTTTGGTTCTTTAAAATATGTGTGATGATTGAAAACAAAAACTGTAATACTGTCTGATGGAGTTTTCCATGTATGTAGTTGTAACACATTTGGCAACTACAACATGAAAGACAGAAGGTAAGGAGCCTACGTGATGGAAAGACTTCCATACTCGAGTGCTGAAAAATTAATTCTAAGTAGATTGGGAAAGTCACATGTGTAAAGCCCCAGTAGAAACCACTAAAAAAGTAAATATCTTAATAGAGAAATTAAAATGAAGTCCCTGAAAAATATTAAGATTAGTTTATATTACGTATTGTTTTGTCTTCTGAAATATTTGTTGAAATTCCTTTTGCACTCTCTAGTGTCTGGTCAAATTTGGGTCTTGAGCTGAATGAAATTAGGCTAACCTCTACTTAACAAGTTCAAAGTAAATTATGCACACAGCAAAGAAGTTAATGGAGTTCAAGGGGTCATTCCTTATAACTAAGGTTTACAACCTGTGTTATCCAGAACTGGATCTATGTTTCTGCCTATTTTCATACATGGCAAAGAAAATATGATTGATGTGTTTAGTTCATTTGTTTTCCCAGAACTGGATCCATGTTTCTGTGTATTTTCATACATGGCTGTGGCAAAGAAAATATGATTGATACACTTGGTATTTGGTTGATTTGTTTTCTCATGGCATAGCTCTAAAATTCTACATAATTTGGGGAATCACAGATATTAAGCCTATTACTGATGGAATAGTCTTCATAAACTCCAGAAATCGGTTCAATGAAATGCTCCATCTTCTAAGGATGCCTTCTCCATGCCTTTCCTCCTTCTCAAACTGACTCTCATCCTGTAACTCCTAGCTAGAACATGTCAAATCCTCAGTGAGTCTTTCCTTACCCTAATATCAGGGCCCTTTGTTGGTAGAATGCATTCTTATTGCTAATTGTCATTATTGGGTTTACTTTTCTAGGATCTTCACTTTAATCTGACTCAGTTACTAGAATAAAAGATCCATTGGAACAGGAACCAAGTATGTCTTTTTGTCCCTTTATCCTGAAACATAACACAGAGGGTAGAACTTAGTAATACATATATTTGTCAAAAAAAAAAAAACTCATTGAATTCTAACATTAAAATACAGATCTGACATTCTTTTACATGGAATTATTATTAATCATATTAATCACTATGCTTTTAACTTTATATAAATTAGATATTCTTGCTAATAAGGCATTTCCTTCCTTCTCAAACAAGTTAACAAATTTATTTTTCCTAAGATTAAAAAAAATTTATTGAATTCTAAGATATTCAATGGCACGAACTGTGTTTTGTCTCTTTTCAAAGTTTGAAACAGCATTTGACATATAATAGATATGCAATAAATATTTATTAAAAAGAGAAAAAACTGCCAAGATGGATTTTAGTTGTACTTCATTTACCAAGGGTATATTATGGGAAAAAATTTTTTATTTTAGTGACTTGTTGATAATTAAAGAATTAATCATTAAAAATACCATTTAATAATGACCAACTAAGCTTTTACTTATAGTGGATTTTTAATCACCAACACATATTTGGATGGGGAAAAATGTGTTTCTGTGCTCAAATGATGACAAAACAATATTGATATGCTCACAATCAAATAAAAGGGTACCTCATGAAAAATAGTGTGCTACTTTCTCTTATTTTATTTTGAAAGAGGTGACATTTCTTAGTATTGAAATGCCTGTCACATTATTTTCAGGATCATTTTAAACTGTTTTGCAATGTTTATCCTCAATTCTTTATTAACCTTTGTCACTAAGCCATTTAAACCCATTTTGGATGCTGAGAGTTAATCTGGCTCTCACAGACTATAACCTACAGTGTCTAATGTAGCTTGAAAGTGAGATATCAAATGAAAACATCAAGCTTAAGTATACTCAGGCTCAGAAAATTGGTGCCTCATTGTCTGCACCTTATGTCAAATTAGGCTGAACATATTGAACTTAACATATGTAGTGAGAAGAGATTCCAGAGAAACAGTAGTTTTCTTTACCTAAATCCGTAGAATACCAAAATAACAGTAACAATCATGAAATAATTATTTATGGCACAAAAAATGATAATAAATCCACGTTTATTATGCTTTAACTTAAGGATTTCAAAGAAATTTAAAAGCCTACAATAATAGCTGTTTTAAAACTGAAAGTTGCGGCCGGGCACAGTGGCTCACGCCTGTAATCTCAGCACTTTGGGAGGCCGAGGCGGGTGGATCACTTGAGATCAGGAGTTCGAGAACAGCCTGGTCAACATGGTGAAACCATGTCTCTACTAAAAATACAAAAAATTAGCCAGGCGTGGTGGCACGAGCCTGTAATCCCAGCAACTTGGGAAGCTGAGGTAGGAGAATTGCTTGAACCCAGGATGGCGCCATTGCACTCCAGTCTGGGAGACAGAATGAGACCCTGTCTCAAAAAAAGAAACCAGAAAAAAAAACAAAACTGAAAGTTGCATAGGATCTTCATATTTTAATGAAATCATGTAGGCAAAGGGCTTTGTAAATTATAAATCAAAGTATATTTTATAGTTATCATTTTTAACCCCATTGAGTTTTGAAGGTAAATTTAAGTATGTACATCTTTATATATCTCTAGCAGAAATTTAGTTTAAAAAAATTATAATTTCAATTGCAGAAGCTAATTAATCGAAGGAATGACATTCTAAATATAGTGAGTTACAGCTCATTACATTTTTCCCCCTGTGGAAAAAATGATATGTAAATTAACTAATGTACTAATTGGTTTTATCTAAGAATACATTTTTGTAGGCAACTGTATTAATATTGATGTAGCATACAGTAGCTTGAATTGAAACAAATTAAATTAATTTACTCGGCTTGAGTGGGGCTAGAATAAGTACATGCTGGTGGAGTGAACATATGTCTCATGAGTGAAGGAGACTTTCTCTCCTTAAATAATGATTTGGGCTCAATATCAACAGAGAGGAGTAAGTAAGAAAACTGCACCTCACAAAAGATATGCCACAAAATAGTAGAGTATCATTTTATAAATAGCAAACAGAAGCTGGGAAATTAAACGATTTCCTCAAAGCCACACCTGGTAGAAACAAATTGCCAGAGCTCCTGGCACCTAGTCATTTATTTTTCCTTAAGGGAATACCCAGGTTAGAGGATGTTCCATCTGAGAGCCATTAGAGAGGGAAAGGCTGGCACATTTGATCTAATGCTTTTTCCTGGGTCAGTGCATGCCAATTTTTACTGAGGATAGCACACTGAGATCTTGTCATAGAGCAGATTCTAATCCAGTAGGTCTCAGGGAAGACCTTGGGTTCTGCATTTTGGAGGAGCTCACAAATAATGCAGATGCTGCTGCTCTGTGGAATGTACTTTGAGGGTGAAGTGTTAAGTGAAAGGGAGAGGAAGTCCTCTTTCCTCTTTCACAGGTTTCCTTCAATTCCCCAGCTCCTTTTCACTACCTCAGAGCAGCAGATCAGTAAAGACAACTTCACAATAGCGTGAACACAGAAAAACTTTTGAAAAGGAGGTATAAGATTGACTTCAAGGTGATTCCCAAAGGGAGAATGGAAGTTTATTTTAAAAAACAAAGCACACTCATTGAGACTAAAATAAAAGCACAGCCAGTCTTTTCAGTTAAGTAGTCTGCCTAGCAAAAAATAGCCACCAATTCTATCAGAAGGCAAAACAGCACTGTACCTCAGATTTGGACTTATCTTCTGACATCTCGGTGGAGTCCATTTCAGGAGAATACAGTATGATGAAGAATCCTGTTCAAGCCTGAACCCTACCCTCTACCTCCTTCTCTAAATGGCTATTGTAACCCTTTCTTATAATCTGAATTTGTATTGCCCAATACTTGCATTCTCTGGAAAGGGAATTCTTCTATTCCATGATCTGTCAAGATTAAAAATTTACTTAGGCATGGAACATGCCAGGATGATATATAGTTATATCAGAGCGAATCCTTTGTTGCAGCTGTTTCAAAGTAGTAATGAATAGCAGGGACATTTAATTCACACATTTTCCATTGGGTGACGCTTGCTACTTGAAATACGAAAGTAATATTCATTATGCTTCATTATTCTTTAAAAGTGTTTTTAAAATCAATTTTCAAACCCTCTTGAAGCCTGCATGTGCAGGTGTTGGATTCCTGGTAGGTAAGCAGATGTATCATGAAGTTCTAAGGTAAATAATTTAATTGAGGATTAACAAAACATGTGCGTATTTCCTCAAACAAAATAAAAATCTGATGTGCTATGATAGTTATATACAAATACTTTTATTTAGATAATTGCAGCAAAAGAAATGTGTGCAATGGAAAAAGAAATTGCAGACTGAAGCCATACTTAGGAATTTTATGAAAAAGAGTTTTTATTGCTGTTCCATTACCTTATCTAGCCTATATTTTTAATAGGGGGAAAAATGACATAAATTTCTCTGTATGTTGGTCTTTTTAATTTATGTGAACAGTATTCAAAATTCAGAAGAATACCAGGAAATACTAATAGATTTAGCATTTGGTGGGTAGGAAAGCAGACACGCTCGGTAATCACTCCTATGTACCTTAATGTCTGAGCAAGCATTAGATGATGTTTACTTTTTCAGTCAAGTAATTAGGAATCTATTACATGAGGGCATTTTAGAAATGGGAAATTAAGAGTTGTTTTCCTTGCAAGTGGTAGTAAAAAGCAGATAGTCAATTGCTGTTGATTAAAGAATCCATAATGATTTTGTCCCCCTTCTTCTAAAAAGTTATCTCAAAGAGATGGCAGGCAACAAGAACAAAGAATGCCACTTGCTAGACTAACTTGCAGAATGAATCTGGAAAATTTCCAGACCTTAAAAATCACCTGCAACTCTATAAAAACAATATTGATTTCATTAACTTCCATGTAAAACTTGATAATCACAAATTTCAAAAGAACTATTTAAAGTCTATACTTTCTGATATTAGATGGTGTCTAAAAAATTGAAGTAGACTAAGAATTACTCCATCATATGTTTTAAGATGTTCTGTTCAGCATAACTATTTACAAAGAAAATGTAAAATGAACATCTTGTCTCAGTTATCAATTGCTGTACAACAAATCACCACAAACTTAAGTGGTTTAGAACAATATCATTTTGTTTGCTCAGAATTATGAGGGTCAGTAATTTGGGCTGGCTTATGTGGTGGTTTTTCTGCTGTTCTCACCTGGGTTCGCTCAAGCAGCTACTGTGATCTGGCTGCTCAACTGGAACTAAAGTGGCTTTCTTGTCCTATCTGTGGTTGATGGTGGCTATTAGCTGAGTTTCTCATGCCACAAGGTATCTCACCCTCAAGAAAACTGTCCTGGGCTTCTGTATAGTGATCTCAGAGTTCAAACAGGGCAGAGCAGAAGTTCAGTCTTCAGCCTGGAAGTGACACAGCAATCCTTCTGCTACATTCTTTTGATCTGAACAAGTCACAAAGCACACACAGATTTAAAAGGTGGGAAATGGACTTCAACTCTTGACAAGAGGACAGACAACATCACATTGCAAAGGGGCACGCATCCAGGGATGAGAGGAGCTACCATATTTGTCCTTGAAAACAACCTTCCAGTTATATTTTCAAATGCACAAATATGCCACACAAGAAAGCAACAAAGTTCATGTGTGTATGGTGTGTTTGGGTGTATATATCTCTTGTAAATAATAATTTGAGATGTATGAATTATATAAAGTGGTGGTAGGGAGACGTATGTATGGTAGGGAATTAGCAAAGCAATTTAGGACAACCCCATAAATTGTATTCATTGCTTCTTTGCTTTGTGTTGGAGAATCCAAGTCAAAATAGAATTCTATTGTATACTCGGTTACAGCATAAGTTATAAGAGCATAAGTACTCTCTTTCTGAGAGTGATATTTTGTAGCAAGGTATTTGCATTCATAGTAGGCGCGCGCGCACACACACACACACACACACACACACACACACACACACACACAGAGCCTTTGAAAGAACTGATGAGGTAAGATACCAACTGAATGCTTGTGGGCTAATGCTTTTTCCCATAATATGCCCTCCGCCTTTCCAATCTCCAGTTGTTATTAGTTTTTCTTTTTTCTTCTTACATATTAAAAGTGGGTATAGAGCGATGGCCAAGTAAGGAGATCAGCAAATCCTTTTCAAAAAAGCAACCATAAAGCGGGACAAAACTGATCCATTGTATGTATGTTGTTTTCATACAACAATAAGAGAAGGATTTATGCTTGAAAAACTGTTGAACTTCAGGTAAAAACAGCAGAGTTCTGTGACATTCTTTCCTGGGGCTTCTCTCGTCTCAGGGCAGAACTTCTGCCAGGATGGAGCAAACCATGAGGACCAGCCTCTTTGCTGTTAAAGAAACTCAGCGTGGAACACAGCAGCATTAACGAAAGTGGTTTCTCGGAGGCTGTGAGTTGAGACAAGCCAAATGCTCTTAGCCCAAGGTTGCAGCTGGTTAGGGCAGGCATACTCCTGGCTGAGAAGGGAAAGGCTGCAAGCTATTCACACATTAAATACATCCTTAAATTTACACCAGAACACCTAGCCCCAGGCAAGAACTGATCTGCTTACTGTCTCTGAAAATTTGCCTTTTCTGGACTTTTCATATAAGTGGAATCATACAATATGTAATCTTTTACATATATCTCCTTTTACTTAGCATAATGGTTTCTATGTTCTTCCACATTGTACCATATGGTGGGAGTTTGTTCTTTTCAATCATTAAATGATTTTCTATTGCATGGTTATATCACATTTTCTTAATCTATTTACCAATTGATATTCATTTGGAATATTTACAGATTTTTCACTATTATTAATAATGCTTCCATCAAAATTCACATATAAGTCTTTATAGGTACATATGTTTGCATTTTTTCCTGATTAGACATTAAGGAGTAGAATTCTTGAGGCATATAGTAATACTGTATAATTCCTTTTGAGCAACAGCCAAACTCTTTTTCAAAGTGGCTGTACATTTTACATTCCCACTAGCAATGTGTGAGGATTCCAATTTCTCCACATTCTTGTCAACACTTGTTATTATCCATCTTTTATTCCATTCTAGCGTGTGTGTAATGATATCTCATTGTGGTTTTAATTTTCATTTCCCTGAAGACTAATGATACTGAGCATTTTTTTCATGTGCTTCTTGGCTACATATACCTTTTTTGATGAACTGTCTATTCAAATATTTTGCCCTCTAATTTTTTCATCTTATGACTTAGTGTTAAGTGTATTTATATATTTTAAAGTCCTTTATTAGATATGTGATTTGCACATACTTTTTTTCTGTGTAACACTTGCCTTTCATTTTTTTATCATTGTCTTTTGAAGTGTTAAACTTTTAACTTTTTATGAAGTCCAATGTATCACATTTTTTAAAAAGTGAATTGTGCTTTTGGTGTTGTGTCTAAGAATTCTTTGCCTAACCAAAGGTAGGGATTTTCTCCTGTGTTTTCTTCTTGAAATTATACAGTAATAATTATTACATTTAGGTCTATGATTTATTTGAGTTGATTTTTTTGTGTAGTATGAGGTAAGGGCTGAAGTTCAAGTTTTTTGTTTGTTTGTTTGTTGCATGTGGATACACAATTATTCCAGTGCTACTTGTTGTGAAGCCTATCTTTTTTTGCCTTGATTCATTTTGATCACTTTGTTAAAAAAAAATCAATTGACTGTAAATATAAGAATTGATTCCTGGATTCTCATTTATGTTTAGTTGAGTCAACTGATCTATATGCCTATATTTGTGCCAATACCACACTGTCTTGATTACTCTGGCCTTGTAGTAAGTTTCAAATTTAAGTGGTATAGCTCTTCCACCATTTTTCTTCTTTTTAACCATTGTTTTGGCTATGCTAGCTCCATTGAATTTCCATACTACACATCTATTTCATGCTAGATATTTTCCCACAGGTCTCTGAGGTTCTGTTTATTTTTCTGCAATCTTCTCTCTCTGTGTTCTTCAGATTAGATCATTTCTATTGATCTGTTTTCAAGTTTCCTGATTCTTTGATCTGTCCTCTTCAATTTTCACTTGTGGTACCCTAGTGAAATTTCTGTATATAAATTTCTACATATACATACAAATGCATATAATCACTTACTGTGTGTTTTATCCAGCCTACCTTTCACTTTTTATATTTCTTCTCACTATCATTATTCCATATATTCATCTTTAGGTAGTAGTTTTTTTCTCACTTTTTTCATAATCTCCATTGTCTTTGAAATAACAAACTTCTCTTTTATAATACTTTAAGCTTTCTTTCTGAGATTATTTCCAAATAAACGTTTCTTTTGCTTTTATTATTTAGATGTATACAACATGATTGCTTTGATATATTTATGCATAGTAAAATTGTTACTACGATCAGGTAAATTAACAAATATTCAGCATCTACCACAATTTTTCTATTCCCCCATCGTCTGTTGACAGACACTAAGGTTGTTTCTATGTCTTGGCTATTGTGAATAATGCCACGATGAACATGGGAGTGCAGGTACCTCTAGAAGATGCTGATACTACCAGAAAAGGGCTTGCTGGGTCATACAGTAGTTCTGTTTTTCATTTTTCGATCTTCTTCCATACTGTTTTCTGTAATGGCTGTACCAGTTTACATTAAAACGGTATAATACTAACATAAAACAGTTACATAGACCAATGAAATAGAAAAAGCAGCCCAGAAATAAACCCAAGCACATAAGGCCAATTAATTTTTGACAAGGACAGCAAGAAGACACATGGGGAAAAGACAGTCTCCTCAATGAATGATGGGGAAACTGGATTTCCATGTGCAAAAGAATGAAATTGGACCCTGATCTTACACCATACACAAAAATCAGCTCAGAGGCCTAAACACAAGGACTAAGCCCACAACATTTATAGAATATTCCACAGGGGACGAGCTACTTGACATCAGTATTGGCAAGGACATTTTTTGGATATTATACCAAAAGCTCAAGCAGCCAAAGTAAACTTAACCAATTTGGACGACGTCAACCTAAAAAGCTTCTGCACAGCAAAGGAAACAATCAACAAAGTGAAAAGGTGGCCTACAGATTTGGAGAAAATATTTGCAAACCATATTTCTCATCAACAGTTAGCATAGAAATGTATAAGAAGTTCATGCAACTCAATAACAACAACAAAAATAACCTGATTGAAAAATGGGCCGAGGACTTGAATCAACATTGCTTCCTCTGCACTTCCTGATGGACACTTCAGATGTCCACAGCTGCCAAATAAATCTCATCTATCTCGGGAAATAAGCTTACATTTTTGCCATTAATAAGGTTTATTAAAGTATAATACATCAAACTGATGGGGTCACTAAACATTTTCCAAGGTCTGTAAATGCATTGTTGCTTAATTATTATTTCCACAACTAACAAAAGAACACACAATATGAAATATAATCCTTAATTTTAAAGTAAAAGCAATTTATGATTAATAAGACCACATTTGCTTTGCAATGAGTAAGGAGTTGAGCACTGATAGAAATTTTCAAATGATCTAAATTTGGAACTTAATTTTGTGCACTCCTAGACTCTTGGCACAATGATTCTGTATTGATTCTTCATTGGCCACTCCCTTTGATCTACTGAGATTCATTGTTGTCTGTTCAGTATATGCTAAAAGAGCATTTTCAGATAATTTTACGGTGAGTGTAATAAAGGCATTCTGATGATATCCACATTTTCTTATCACTTTGAAATAGATTATCTAATTTTGAGATACATGAGTCTAAAAAGCTAATTTATCAAAATTAATATATTTTCCCCTTTCTCTATTAATAGCACTTAAAATTCTCACATCCCTCTTTCATTTACTTAAATATTTTCTCAAATTTTCTATCTTGATGACCAATAATATTTTCTATTTGAAGTTTTTGAAATAGGTAATAATTTTTTAATGCTAAAAAATTTAATCATGGAGTATTCCTTTAAAGCTCATTTGCCAATTGAGGAATTGAGTCGTTAGACTGGAAGAAAATATGAAATGCCAGAATTTCTGCAGCCTGCCTCCCAAAACATTCATTAGCTTGCACTTTAACTGTACCTGCTCAGATCCTTCTGCAGATCACAGCTGAATGAATAAGGTTACCCAATTAAACATCTTTATATCCTATGGAAAACAAAACAAAACACAGTTTTATACCACTCAGTAACTCTTGCACTCAGACACAAGCATTGTAACTTTCCTTTTGTATTGCTGAAGTTTGTATTTCTAAAAATCAAAGTGTCAGGGAGGTGCTACACAGAGAACTAGAGAAGCAATCTGACCCTGAGGAAGCATACCAGGACTCATGTGAAGAATAGCTGACAGACTGTAAGAAAAGCTAGCCTAATAAGCAAATGAACAGACAAGCAGAGTGTTTTTGAAGACTTGCAAAAGGAGTGCATTTGAATAGTAGTCAAAATGGACATATTTAACCATAGCTAAAAATAAGTGTTCATATGTGCTTCTTAGTCTATAGTCATATTTAGACAATATCAAATCAATAAAACAGTAGCAACAGCATAGTTTGTGAGAGTCTAAAATTCCTTTATAAAT
Source organism: Hylobates moloch (assembly GCF_009828535.3). NCBI lineage: Eukaryota > Metazoa > Chordata > Mammalia > Primates > Hylobatidae > Hylobates > Hylobates moloch. Next base: position 164,972,409 of record NW_026652278.1, on the reverse strand, counting down.
ATGGAGAAGCAAAATAGTATAGGAAAATTTTTAGGGGACCGGGTGCGGTGGCTCACACCTGTAACCCCAGCACTTTGGGAGGCCGAGGGGGCAGATCACCTGAGGTCAGGAGTTCAAGACCAGCCTGGCCAACATGGTGAAACCTCATCTCTACTAAAAATACAAAAATTAGCCAAGCATGGTGGCAGGTGCCCATAGTTCCAGCTACTAGGGAGGCTGAGGTAGGAGAATTGCTTGAACCCAGGAGGCAGAGATTGCAGTTAATCGAGATCATGCCACTGCACTCCAGCCTGGGCGACAGAGTGAGATGCCATCTCATTAAAAAAAAAAAAAACGAATAAAAGAAAAAAATTTTAGAGGACAATATTATCAACAAAACAAAATGACAAAATATCCCCCTCAAACCCCAGAATATGCATAAATAGAATCAGACTGGGGCTATGTGATCAGAAGCTATGCAGAAATAGAAAAAAAGAAAAGAAATTTAATATTTCAGAAGAAAGGAGTTCTGATGATCCTCTGAGACAGAGTTCAAAAATTGTTTTAAAATATTCATCTCTAAAAGAAAAGGACCACAATCTGAGTGGGAATTTCAGCAAGCAGATTATAGAACCAAATGGTGATGGTAGAAATCTGCACCGACTCCAAATTATGGATGAGTACAAGATCACAAGATCACAGAAAGGAAAAGGCTACAGCAAGATCAGAGGATGCCCAAGTATTCAGTAATTAGAAACATACGAGAAAATCATCCTTTCATTAAGACAGTGCCCCTTCTAAGGAAATATCACTGAAAATGGAATCCAAATTGGGCAAGCAAGAATGCTGGTGGTACAGAAGAGAAAAGGTACACACTAGTGAGGGGGAGTTCAGAGGAAGTTGACCTCAGAATGTTTTTTTAGAGGTAGTTACAAAGACTGACACTATTATTCATACTTCATAGGACCCATGATGAGGGAAATTTTGAACACTGAAGGTCAAAATGCATACTGGTTCACTCACAACCATAAACACTAATGCTTCTTTCTAAACATACAGGAAAACCCATCTTATTTAAACATGAGCAACAGAAAATGTTTGTAATTGATTGCTATTCAATGAGAGTGTAAAAATAAATACTCAAATAACTTACCAACAAAGGATGACCCCAGAAAAATGGGTAACTCGGTATTTCAAAATAGGCTCGAAGGAGCTAAGAAATTACAGAAGGTACAAAATGAATAGTATGAAGCACAAAAAAGGAAATTCCAAAAATAATATAACTAGACAAAGGGAGGATATTAAAGAATAGTGGAGAGAGATCAGGAAAGGAATAAAATCACAAATAAAAGCTAGACTAGGCCAGGCACAGTGGCTCACACCTGTAATCCCAGCACTTTGGGAGGCCGAGGCGGGTGGATCACAAGGTCAGAAGTTCAAGACCAGCCTGGACAAGATGGTGAAACCATGTCTCTACTAAAAATACAAAAACTAGCTGGGTGTAGTGGTGAGTGCCTGTAATCCCAGCTACTTGGGAGGCTGAGGCACAGAATTGCTTGAACCCAGGAGACAGAGGTTGCAGTGAGCTGGGATTATGCCACTGCACTCTAGCCTGGGCAACAGAGCAAGAGTCCTTCTCAAAAAAAAAAAAAAAAAAAGACTAGGAGAAACACAAAAACCGAGAAACACTAGAGAGAATACAGTAAGAAAAGTGAATTTTAAAAAGGAACACATTTTTAAAAAATCAAAAGGATAAGGAAAAACATAGGAAAGGGTTTGTTGAGAAAAAGATAAATATAGAAGAGAGGCCATGAAGAGACAACATACGTGTAAAAGAAAACTGAAGAATAAAGATGAAGTGCAATAAAGTGAGAAAAGGACACTGTACCCTGGGAAAATCAACTCAGAATCATCAGCACCAAGACATTGCAAGTAAATTAATCCAACTTCAGAGAAAGAGAAAGAATCCTTTAGACATCCAAATAAAAAGAACATTAATTTGTAAAAAGAAAATCAGAATAGCCTCAGACTGTTTGATATGAACACTTTGTACCAAATGACAATCAAGAAGCATTTTTAAATACTCAAGGAAAAAAAAAAAACATGGACTTATGATTTTGTAAAAAGCTAACTGATCTTCAATTGTCAATGTCAAAGAAACATAGTTATAAACGTGCAATAAATTATGGTATATGCACACAATGCTATTAACAGCATTTACCAGCAACAACACAAATAAGTCTTAGAACATAAGACAGAGTGGAAAAAACAAATTGCAATATACTTTAGAAAGTCTGAATCCGGACTTATAAAGCTCAAGAGTAAGCAAAACTAAAATATGTTGTTTAGGGACACACATATGTGATAAAGCTACCAAAAGCAACAACAGCAAAATTAAGAGAAGAGGAAAAACACAGTGGTTTCTTCCTGTGGGGATGGAGAAGGATGACACAGCAGTGGGGTGGCCAAGTTCTAGCTCTTCACAGCTGGCCATTTTGTTATTGTTTTTGAGGGTTATTGTTCTTTATAGTCTTCCTAAGAAATATGTAGAAAACAAGCCTTATATGGGCAATAAATAACTATAAAAAATACATCATAGGCCAGGCGCGATGGATCACGCCTGTAATCCCAGCACTTTGGGAGGCCAAAGCAGGTGGATCACCTGAGGTCAGGAGTTTGAGGCCAGCCTGGCCAACATGGCGAAATCTCGTCTCTACTAAAAATACAAAAATTAGCCAGGCATGGTGGTGTGCACCTGTAATCCCAGCTACTCGGGAGGCTGAGGCAGGAGAATTGCTTGAAGCTGGGGGGCGGAGGTTGCAGTGAGCCGAGATTGTGCCACTGCACTCCAGCCTGGATGACAGAGTGAGACTCCATCTCAAAACAAACAAACAAACAAACAAACAAAAAGGATCATAAACACGGTAGCCTTGAATATATGTAACTGCAGAACATAGATTAATTTGGGAGATAAGAGCAAAATATTATAAAATTGTACATGCTTTAACAGTGTATATACAATAAAATTAACAAAAATGGAACTCGTGGAGAATACATAAAGGGTAGAATAAGCTTGGCAATTGCCTCAAAAGAATTAGGAGAAATTTTTAAAAATCATATACAAATCAGATAATGGGAGGAAAGAAAAGAATGAGGAATAGGAAGTCACTGGGCAGTATCAATATGGATTATTACAGGGAACCAGTAAAGAGTACCTAAAAGAGATGCAACTAAGGATATTATGTAAATATGTTAGTATAAAAGTAACCATTAGGCAAAAAACCTCATAACTCCAAAATAAGTACAAAAAAGGTAAATTACAAAGAAAATAAACTTACGGTGAAAGGCTTTATATGTCTCTGTGTTTTACGACTAACATTTAGAAATGTAAACTAAAACCATATAACAAAACTAAGATCACAGATAGAAGTTATATGATTGTATGATCTTATGACCAAGTTTTGTGACCTGTCATATTAATAACAATATGGTTCTCACTCCTCTATTAAATGAAGGTGAATTTCAGATTACCCAACAATGTAAACTTCAACTCTATGTTCTTACAAAACAGATCCATAAAACAGAGACTGAGAACGCCTAAAAATAAAAGGACAAAGATATACCCCGCAAAAAGCAAATAAAGAAAAATAAAAGCATTAAACAAATGAGGGAGTAGCTATTTCAATGTTAAAGGCTGTAATTCATCATAATAATATAATAAAATGTAAGAATGAACCAAGGAAAAGAAAACTTAGAATTCAGGAAACAGGAGATCAAAGCCAGAAGAGAAGAGTATTGCCTGAGTAGTGGTGAAATAATGTCCCAGGCTATGACGAAGACGCAGGATAGGTAAAAGGTAATGAGGGAAGATAGAGGAAGACAGAAAAAACATGAAACTGGTACTTACCCTACCCCAATATACAGAATTATATTTGGAGGGAATTTATAATTTAAAGTATTTGGGAAATATTTGGGAGTACATACTTAGAAAAGTTAGCAAATGAAAAAATTAGGCAATGAACTCCATGAGAAGAAAAATATACATACACACACACATATATACACAAGACTGAAAATGTGACCACAGTGCATTAGATGTCTCTGCTATGAAAAATATTGATAGTCACAGTAATGTGAAAATTGAATATTCATTCATCATAAACTGTACTGTAACTAAAATGAGAATATGGGCAGGTAGAAAATGTGTGTATTGCAGTGGGGAGGGAAAAATTAAGGGACTGTATCATGTCACAGGAGAAAAGCGACATATTATATAAAATTGATTTTAAAAAGAAACAGCAGCTTAAGCATATGACTTAGAAAGTCAATGAAGTACAATTTTACAGTTCTTTGGGGTTGACTTGTTCCAGCTTTATTCCAATCCCTGGAATAGTGAGTAACAGAGAAGTCCCAGCCTGCATACAGCTAACTTTCTTGCGGGGGCAGACAGGCAATAAATAAATAAAAATTAAATGTATAGAATGATAGTTTTATGTGTCAACATGGCTAGACTGTTAATTCAGTCATAGTCCCCAGGTATTAAATTAACCACTAATTATAGGTGTTGCTGTGCAGGTATTTCTTAGATGAACTAAAGTACATGTCAGTTGACTAAGTGAGGAATGTTACCCTAGATAATCTGATTCGATCAGGTGAAAGGCCTTAAGAGCAGAACTGAGGCATCCCTGAGGAAGAAGAAATGCCCCTGTGGACTGCAGGCTTCAGCACCAGCCCCAGAGTAGCAACCCATCCTTCCTGGAGCCTTCCTGTGGACTTCTAGCCTGCTTGGCCATCCTCTACAATCACATAAGACAACTCTGCAATAAATGTCAACATATATCTCCTAGTGGTTCAGTTTCTCGACTGAACCATGACTGACACATATAAGGATGCCAGATACAGATATAAAAGCAGTGCTGGATAAGAGTGATAAGAATGTGTGTGAGCGGAGGATGCTGTTTTATATTGGATGGTCAGGAAGGACTCACTGAAAGGATGCTTGGCTGATTGATGGCATCACTGCTCTCATTCTTCACTCCTCTTTTATCCAGGCCTTTTGCCATGGGACTTTGCATCACTTTTCACCAAAAGCAGGATCTATTTCTTTTCAACTGCTAAATCTAGACAGATTCAGAGGCATGTGAAATTGTGACAGGACCTTCTCAAGCTTCTGTGTGAGCCTCATCTATCAATATCTCACTTCCCCAAAACAAGCTTTTTTACAGATGAGGCTCATGCAGAAGCTCGAGAAAATCATAAAGCTTTTTTGAGAAAGTCCTGCCACAATTTCACATGTGTCTTGTTCCTTGGCCACAACCATAACAATATGCCAGGGCTAGCCTGCTGGAGAGTGAAAGAGATGATAGCCCCAGTCATCCCTGCTGAGGCCATACTGGATCATCCAGTACCCAGCTGACCCTCAGATATATCCGTCTGCCCATTCAAGATCAGCAAGAGGTGACTTGCTGACCCACAGCTGAAGGTGGACACATGAGTGAGCCCATGCATGACCAGCCAAGTCCTGCTCGGCGTAGCTGAAACTCATCACTAAATATTTATCGTTGGAGTGCCACTGATGTTTTGTCATTGCTTGCTCTGCAGCATTGTTGTAGCAATAGGTAACTGTATGGAACAGGCCTGAAAGAAGCAGAGGATCAGGCTATACTAAAGGAACACCACTGCTGCAGTGGAAAGGACAGGCTCAAATGCGCTAAGGCAAGAGTGTGCTTGGCATGCCTACGGGGCAGCAAATGGGCTTGTGTGGCAGGAGTACAAAGAGATGGAAGGGTATCAGGAGGCAAAATAAATTGAGTGGCAGTAGATGAAACATGTAAGGCCTTGTAAACCACAATAAGGACGGAGTGACACAGGAACTCAGTGGATTCTTTCAAACCAATTAGTATAAGGATTCTTAAACATGCACATTGGCTGCTGTATGGAGAATGAGCTCCAGGGAGGCAACTGCAAAATAGGAAGGCTGTTCCATCCTCCAGTAAAAGTTCTCAGTGAAAATGGAAAGTGATTGTTGCTTTGATCAGGTTACAGCAGAAGAGGTGGTAAGAAGTGTTCAGATTCTGCATATTTTGTTAATGGAATGCCAAAAGGATTTTTAGATGGATGGGATAGAAAGAAAGAAAAAAATTAAGGGATGAATCCAAAGCTTTGGTTTGAGCAATTGAAGAACAGAGTTGCCATTTATTTAGTTGAGGAAAAATTTTGGAGGAGCAGGTTTGGGTATAGGTAGCAGGAGTTGAGTTTTGAACATGTTAATTTTGAAATGGCACTAGGTACGCAAGTGAAGACGTCATGTGGTCAATTATACAGAGACAGAGACAGAAATATGAATCTGGGAATTACTTATAAGAGACATATAGCACAAAATTGAAATCCCAGAGGGTATTTCTAGCAAAACATAAATGATCCAAATTAAACCAAGAAAAATAATGCAAGACTTTAATATACCAATTAAAAAAGAAAAGTTTGGAGAGTGATTAAAGACCTACCATTGAAAAAGGCACACAGACCAATGGTTTCAGCAAACAAGCTAACCAAGTGTGCTGCAGAATACCATAAGAAACCGTTTAGAGAATTGAAAGTGACCTTCTCTGTAAAGTGGAAATTAGGGGATGGTAGAATTGAGACAGGGAGCTGCTGTCTTTCCTTTTAAAACTTGGACCTCTGTATAACGATTTAAATTGCATACGGGTATTGTATTGACTAAACTTACTGAAATAATATGGCAGCGAGGCGCAAAAGTAGAACGAGTGATTGTACACAAATCTTTCCAGACATTTGGTTATGTATAGGGAGCAGAGAAATGGGCCAGTGTTATGGTTAGGTAGTGGGGAGTAGAAGGGCTATGAAAGTTTAAACGTGGGTTCCCATAGAGATGAAATGACCAAACAAAGTCAGATGGATGATAGAGTGAGGAGGAAGAACTGAAAGAACATAGTTTTCCCCAGGTGAGAATGGTTACAATATAGAATACAAATGAAAGGACTATTCTTGGCCGGGCGCAGTGGCTCACGCCTGTAATCCCAGCACTTTGGGAGGCCGAGGCAGGCGGATCAAGAGGTCAGGAGATCGAGACCATCCTGGCTAACATGGTGAAATCCCGTCTCTACTAAAAAAAAAAAAAAATACAAAAAATTAGCCTGGCATGGTGGTGGGTGCTTGTAGTCCCAGCTACTCAGGAGGTTGAGGCAGGAGAATGGCGTGAACCCGGAAGGCGGAGGTTGCAGTGAGCCGAGATCGCGCCACTGCACTCCAGCCTGGGCAACAGAGCA
>NW_026652278.1:164924714-164930144 GCF_009828535.3 Hylobates moloch | reverse complement strand
ACATATACACCATGGAATACTATGCAGCCATAAAAAATGATGAGTTCGTGTCCTTTGTAGGGACATGGATGAAACTGGAAAACATCATTCTCAGTAAACTATCGCAAGGACAAAAAACCAAACACCGCATGTTCTCACTCATAGGTGGGAATTGAACAATGAGAACTCATGGACACAGGAAGGGGAACATCACACTCCGGGGACTGTTGTGGGGTGGGGGGAGGGGGGAGGGACAGCATTAGGAGATACACCTAATGCTAAAGGACGAGTTAATGGGTGCAGGAAATCAACATGGCACACGGATACATATGTAACAAACCTGCACATTGTCACATTGTGCACATGTACCCTAAAACCCTAAAGTATAATAAAAAAAAAAAAAGAAAGAAAAAAAAAAAAAAAAGAAAGTCAAACAAGAGAGCAAAACAACCTGAGGCAAGATGATGACAAAGCAAAAATGCAGCGCAAACATGAAGACGCTGGCGGGCACACACACATAGTTTCTCCAGATGCCTCGATTTCCTAATAGCTTTCTAGTTCCCCTTACTGAGAGGCATAGCTATATACCAGTTCCTTTGGTGGATTTCCAGTAAAATCCCTATCTCCCTTACTGCTCACAATCCCTTGCAGCCTTGCTAATTACAGCCCCCTCATTTGATCTGGCATTTGTGTTCTTCACAACAAAAACTTTACTAAAACCAGAGGCAAACTATAAAAGTGTATCTGTCATATAATGAAGAATAAATCTAGTCTTTGTCTCCTGTTCCTGGTACAGAGCTTCAGAGAGGCTTGGAATTTCCTGATTAAAAAAAAAAAAAAAAAAAAAAAAAAAGAAAACGGACATACCCTTTACCAATTCAGTTGTGTAAAACACAACTTTTCCCTATTGACCCTTCTCTCCTTTTCAAATTCTCTCAGAAAGAAGTTACAAATTCACCCACATCCTCCAAACTCTCAGTGCTTTTCCTTATACTCTATCCCATTTTCAGACTTGTTTCAGGACGTTGGATCAATACGCCTTCACTGAAGTTCTACTAGATTGCCTATGGGCGGAGACTCTGGTGTACTTTTTTTTTCCTTTCTTAGGATTCTTCTCAGTGATTTCTACATTCATGTGCAGAGCCCAGGCAGGTCTCGGTGCCACATTCCTCTACACTGGTTCCCATCACATCCATGCCACTCAGATGTCACATAGGATAACATGTCATCTTCAGCATCTCCTTCTAAAACACCGTATTCTGAAATTACGTACTTTACAAAGAATCTCATCTCCTTCTAATTCTGGCACCCCTTATTCCCACTAAAATTGCTCTTAAATCTCTCCTGACCTTAAGCTCTTTAATGCTTTCCTGTTCTCTCAGATCAATCTCTGGTCTCCATTCTTTATTTAATCTAAAAATTGTAACCCATTATTTCAACTATGCACACAAGTAACTCTTGAATGAGCCATAATCTTGTGTGTGATGAAATCTACATTTCATCATATTATTTAGCTAAATGAAATGTCTTTCTTCTTCATCAAACACTACAATTCTTTTTAAATTTAACCAACCCAGAAAAGTACTATTTGACTGTAAGGTATACCAGAACAGTGGTTCCCAACTTTTTGACACCAGGGGCCAATTTCATGGAAGATAATTTTTCCACAGACCAGTGATGGGGGATGGTTTCAAGATGATTCAAGCACATTACATTTATTGTGCACTTTATTTATATTATTATTACATTATAATATATAATGAAATAATTATACAGCTTACCATAATGTAGAATCAGTAGAAGGCCTGGGTTTGTTTTCCAGCAACTAGACGGTCCCATCTGGGGGTGATGGGAGACAATGACAGATCATCAGGCATTAGATTCTCATAAGAAGCATGCAACCTAGGTCCTTTGCATGCACAGGTCACAATAGGGTGTGCATGCCTATGAAAATCTAATGCCAGTGCCAATCTGACAGGAGGCAGAGCTCAGGTGGGAATGCAAGCAGTGGAGAGCAGGTGTAAATACAGATGAGGCTTCCCTCTCTCACCTGCCACTCACCTCCTGCTCTGTGGCCCAGTTCCTAACAGGCCATGGACTGGTCCCTGGCCCAGGGGTTGGGTATCCCTGTACCAGAATATAGATGTGTAGGATGCTTATAATAGGGCTTTCATTGTCTTTACTTTGAGTATAAAATACACAAATATACTGTAACTATGCACACTATAATAATTAGCCAATAAAATTAATTCAAAGAAATAATGGACTTTATGAAAAATAATCAGTCATTGCTGTTTACTGACTCAATATAAAACAGCAGGACCATAAGATAAGCATTCAGGGCAGGTGTCAAAGAAGATGAGAGGCAGGAACTGAGTCTCAAAAACTCACTCATTCTTTGGTGAGAGAGGGAGTGAATTGGTTTTATAAGCCAATTCAGTCAAAATCGCTGAACCAATTGTTTTCTCTTCAAATTTTTCTCTCCAATATTTTTCTCTATTATTGTCACACATGCAAACACACAGTGTTCATACATATTAGAGTTACATATGTTTACTATTTGTAGCACATAAATTTAGACTTCTAATTTGGAACCTTTCAGTGAGAAATTTAACATGTCAAAATTTTTAAAACTCATTCTATAATATACCAAGACTTTTGAACTAGAGTATTCTAAAAATCAAAACCCAGTCTTTAAAAACAGTAGCACTACACAGACTCTGCCAAAAAGTTCATGCTGTGATACATGCCCTTAGGGAAATAGTTGGACCAGCTTTACACAGTTATACAAATCCATTGAATTCAGTCACAATTGTTAAACAAACAATTTAGCTTTACATTAGACATGGGAGATGGGGGAGGTAACAGATACTTGGAAAGACTGGGAAGCTATTTTTCAGGATTATTAAAATAAGAATGAGTCTGAGCTAAGCAGAAAATAAGGACAGAGTACACAGGACTCATTTGAATTGTAAAAACTGCATAATTACATGACATGGCTAATTAACTTAGCCTTTTATCTTTATATCTTCCCCCCTCAATACTTAGTACACTAACTTGCACTTATAGTACCCTCAAAAATATTTGACGATGTTCTATCAAGAATTGCATTCTTAAGAACCTGCATCTACAGCAAGTCCATTTAAATGTTATATGGAATGTATTTTTAATGTATTTCAAAATGGGAAAAGATAAAAGTCCAAACAGAAACAAACATAACAGTTCATCCTTGCGATAACGTCTGAATGTGGGGGTTCCAAAGTGAAGAAGCTTTGCATTAAGGAGATAATACTATAGCAGCAAATGCAAGGTGCATTTTCTTTATAGTTACTGGATCAAAGAAGATGCAATCAGCCTATCAGCTGAAGCCTTTTTTTGTTTCCCTACAAGTGGAAGGTGGTTTCTAGGCCGCAAACGCCACTCTCAGTCTTTAGAATTAACTGGTTCCCATATTCGTGAGTTGCAGATCATTAAAGTTATCTTCCATTATTAATGACAAATTATCAGATTAGTAGAAAGACACCTAACAATATTCTCTTGGTTAAAATTTGGCCATCTACCCACTCCTCCATCCTTTACCCAATAAATACCAAATTCCTTAGTTTGGTATATATGGCCCTCCAGGGTTTGGCCCCATTTGCCACGACTTCCTAATATCCACTCTAGTTACAGTCTCCCGTCAATATCACCTTCTCTTCTGACCTTTGTATATAGCTTCTTCTGCCTGAAATGGCTTGGTCTTCCCATGCCTCCTTCAAGTCCAACTTACCCATTACTGCTGATGTGAAGCCTTTCCTTACCTGCTTGCCTTGCCTTTATCAAGGTACAGTCACTAACAATAGTTATAATAATGGTGTAATGTGCTCTTACTATGTGTCAGGAAATGTACTTTTCCTTAGAAGGAAGTAAAGAATAGTGGTTAAACTTAGAGATGCTGGAGTCAAACTACTTGGGTTGTCATCTTAGTTCCATTATTCCCTATGAATAAGGTATTTTGGTACCTTAAGTAGTCTTCCTGTGCTTTCAGTTCCCTCTGTACAATGGAGCTAATAATAGTTCCTCATGATGTTGTTGTCATTACATCCAAAGCGCTCACACATAGTAAGGGCTACACGAATACATGTGTTTTCTCAATACAATCTGCTTCCCAGATAAAATAAATTAAGGCTTATGATTAAGTAACTGAAACTAGTAAGTGGTAGAATTGGGAATTAAACAGCGATCTCTGAATACGAAGCCTATCCACTTAACCATTGCATTATCCTGCATCCAGAAATTTGTTCAATTCTTTCAGATACCAAAGTGTCTTAAATGTTTCTTTATTAGCACTTACCATAAGCCATCAAATTATGTCCTTAAATATGGAGCACCTTGAGAATGGGACCTGTTCTCCTTTATCTCTTTGGTGAACTGCCCAGGGCCCAGCATGATGTCTGGCACAATACGGATGCCCCATAATTGTGTACTGAGGAAGAATTAACTTGTTATTAAGGATATAGAGGCAATATCTAAAAAAATTCTCTACTTTGTTTGCCAGAGCCTCAAAAGCAGTAATTAATTTGAAAGCTGAATATGGCCTGAAGATGGAATTGATATTTGGGACAGGATATCTTGCTCCTAAATAACATCGTTTGTGTAGCCATTTATTATGTCTATTTCATTTAGATTCCCAAATTAAAAGTAAATTTAAGCAGCACCCTTACCTTATGACTGTTACTTTGTTTTTGTATATTCCCAACTATTCTCAACACAGACTGTGATACAAGTAACAAGGATTAAAGTAACTAGTACCCTGTCCTGGGCCCTGTGTTTCCCTGGCCATGTCTTCAAAAGAACTTCGGAGCTCATATGACCAAGGAGACATTATCCCCTCCCCACATGGAGCCCACACTAACCCTTCAAGACTTTGCTATCGATACATCAGTCCCCCAACTGCCTGCCCACATAGCTCTAAGCCTGTTTCCAGGATTGTTTTGGACTCTTCCCTACAAAGGTGAGTACGCCTAGGTGTCTGCACTCTTAGGCCCTAGGGGTGGCCAAGCAGCCGCTGTTTGTTGAATGAGGGAGGTATGGATGGACCTTAGAAATGCATCCAGGCAGCCAGGCACAGTGGCTCATGCCTATAATTCCAGCACTTTGGGAGGCCAAGGCGGGTGGATCACCTGAGGTCAGGAGTTCAAGATCAGCCTGACCAACATGGAGAAACCCCTTCTCTACTAAAAATACAAAATGAGCCAGGTGTGGTGGCGCATGCCTGTAATCCCAGCTACTCAGGAGGGTGAAGCAAGAGAATCACTTGAACCCAGGAGGCGGAGGTTGTGGTGAGCTGAGATCATGCCATTACACTACAGCCTGGGTGATAGAGCAAGACTCCATCACAAAAGAAAAAAAAAAGAATGAAAATAAAGAAAGAAAGAAAGAAAGAAAGAAAGAAAGAAAGAAAGAAAGAAA
>NW_026652278.1:164924532-164924704 GCF_009828535.3 Hylobates moloch | reverse complement strand
AAAGAAAGAAAGAAAGAAAGAAAGAAAGAAAGAAAGAAAGAAAGAAAGAAAGAAGGAAAGAAAGAGAAAGAGAAAGGAAAGAAAGAAAGAAAAAGAAAGAAAGAAAGAGAAAGAAAGAAAGAAAGAGAAAGAAAGAAAGAAAGAAAGAAAGAAAGAAAGAAAGAAAGAAAGA